>NC_089582.1:85334152-85594152 GCF_019320115.1 Miscanthus floridulus | reverse complement strand
TTGGAAGTCAAAAATGATCACTCATATCAAGTCAGTCAATAGAAAGGTGTGGAAGGTGCTGGAGACCAAAATTGAGATAGTTGATCCAGAGGCTCCCACCGTGGCCGAAGAGGTTTTGTTACAAAACAATGATATTGCTCTTAGTGCCATTCATGATGCTATTGATGAGAGAACATTTGATCAAATCAAGAACATTGAGATGGCTCATGAGGCCTGGAAGAACTTGGAGGAATCATTTGAGGGCACACAAGCAGTGAAAGGTGCCAAGGCATACATACTCAAGGAGAAGTTTACTTGCTTCAAGATGAAAGATGATGAGAGTGTGCTGGATATGTTTCATAGGCATCCAAGTGCCAGTCAATGATCTCAAAGCACTAGGAGAGGAGGAGAAGGACAAGGACTTTTCTCACAAGTTCTTGAGATGCTTACCCATAAGATTTGGCATGTTGGTCACCTTGCTAGTGAGGAGTGGTTTGGAAACAATGACACCAAACCAAGTGCTTAGAGATGTGATGATTGATGACACATATAGAGATGATGATGAGAAGGAAGAAAAGAACAAGGAGAAGAAAGATGAGAAGAAGGATGAAAAGAAGAAGAGTGTGGCATTCAAGGCCGATACATCATCCAAGTGCAAGAGCAAGGCAAACGCAAGAGACATCAAGTGAAGATGAATGCTCAAGCTTTGATGAAGTTGATGATGAGAAGATGGCTCTTTTTGTGAAGAGATTTGGCAAGTTCATGATGAAGAAGGGCTATCGTGCAAGAAGAAAGAAATCATCATAAAGAAACAAAGATGGGGCAAGAACATGCTTCAAGTGTGGTAGCAAGGATCATCTTGTTGCTCAAAGCCCCTACAATAGTGAAATGAAGATGAAGACAAGAAGGGCAAGAAGGACAAGAAGGAAAAGAAACAAAAGAAGGACAAGATGACCTTCAAGAAAAAGAAGAAGGGTGATTCATATGTGGTCACTTGGGATAGTGATGCTTCCTTAAGTGATGATGATAAGACCACCAAGAAGAAGGCTCTTGCAAGCATTGCTATTAATGAGAAGCCTTCCCTCTTCGACACCCCATCGACATGCTTCATGGCTAAGGCCACTAAGGTATAATCCGATGATGAGTGTGATGAGGAACATGATAAAAGTGAAAGTGAAAGTGATAATGATGATGAACCAACTAAAGATGAAATATTTGACATGATAGAAGATGCTAAATAACATTTTAACATTAAGAGAAGAGAATGCAATGCCTTGACTAAGGAACTAAAAGCCCTTAGGAAAGCCTTTTATGAGCTCAATGCATCTCATGAGAGTCTAAAGGAAGACCATAAGGAGCTTGGCAAAGCTCACAAAAAGCTTGAAAAAGCTCATTCCTCTCTACTTATGAGCAAAATGAGAAGAAGCATGTTGTAACATGTGAAGTAGGCTTAACATGTGACATAATTGAAGAATCATTCTATAAGCCTATCATTGTTCATTCCACTAACCCTTCTTGTAGCACTTCCACTTCTACCTCATCTAGTAGTGATGGTCTCGCTTGTGATGCCTCACTAATGGTTGAGAATGAGACACTCAAGAAGGAGGTCAATGAGCTCACTCTCGCCTTAGGCAAGGCCTATGGTGGTGAAGACCACTTGCTTATGTGTTTGGGTAGCCAAAGAGCTTCTCTCTACAAAGAGGGATTAGGCTATACCCCCAACAAAGGCAAGGCCGCCTTTGCTCCTCACAAGACTAATTTTGTGAAGAACAATGGCTAGTATTGCTATAGTTGCAAGCAAGTTGGTCACAAAGAGCATGATTGTAGGAACAAGAAATCACATGCTAATGTATCCTCAATTAAGTTTGATTCTTGTTATTTGCTTACCAAGGGTACCAATGGTATAAAGGCTAAGTTTGTTGGTACATCCTTGTTGGGCTCAAAGAAGAAAGCTATTTGGGTGCCTAAAAAGCTTGGTCACTAACCTTCAAGGACTCAAGCAAGTTTGGGTACCTAAAAGGAATTGATCTTCTTTTGTAGGTCAATTACAAAGCCAGGAGGAAGGCATTGGGTTCTTGATAGTGGGTGCACTCAACACATGACCGGTGATGCAAGAATGTTCAACTCAATCAACTCAAGTGGCAATGATGGTTATGATAGCATCACATTTGGTGACAATGGAAAAGGCAAGGTCAAAGGACTTGGTAAGATGGCAATATCTAATGATTTGAGCATATCCAATATGTTGCTAGTTGAGACCTTGAACTTCACTTTGCTACAATTGTGTGATCTTGGATTTCAGTGCATATTTGGAGTGGATGATGTAGAGATCATAAGTGTAGATGGCTCTAATTTGATCTTCAAAGGCTTTAGATATGAGAATCTATACTTGGTTGATTTCAATGCTAGTGAAACTCAATTATAAATATGCTTGTTCACTAAATCTATCATGGGTTGGTTATGGCATAGAAGGCTTGGTCATGTTGGAATGAAACAATTGAATAGATTGATTAAGCATGATCTAGTTAGAGGCTTGAGAGATGGGGTGTTTGAGAAGGACAAACTTTGTAGTGCTTGTCAAGCTAGATAACAAGTTGGAACACCCATCCTAAGAAGAGTATGATAAGTACTAGCAAGGCATTTGAGTTCTTGCACATGGACTTGTTTGGGACAATACAATACACTAGCATCGGTGGAAACAAATATGGCTTTGTGACAGTGGATGACTTTACTAGATACACATGGGTATTCTTTCTAGTGGACAAAAGTGATGTGTTTGCAACTTTCAAATCATTTGTCAAGGGCATTCACAATGAGTTTGAAACAACCATCAAGAGAGTTAGAAGTGACAATGGTAGTGAGTTCAAGAACTACTAGAATTGATGAGTTATGTGATGATTTTGGAATAAGACATCAATTCTCGGCCAAGTACACTCCACAATCAAATGGCCTTGTTGAGAGGATGAATATGACACTTATTGATATGGCAAGGTCTATACTTAGTGAGTACAATGTGAGTCAGTCCTTTTGGGCTAAAGCAATCAACACCGCTTGCTACTACATCAACCGATTGTATTGTCATCCATTGAAAGAGAAGACACCTTATGAGCGCTTGAATGGTAGAAAGCCCAACATTGCATATTTTTAGGTTTTTGGTAGCAAATGCTACATTTTGAAGAAATGCACTAGATTGAGAAAGTTTGACAAGAAATGTGATGAAGGATTCCTAGTTAGTTACTCTACTACAAGCAAAGCATATAGAGTTTGGAATTTGGATAGTGGTGCACTTGAGGAGGTTCATGATGTGGAATTTGATGAAACCAAGGGTTCCTAAGATGAGAATGAAAACCTTGATGATGTTGGTGAATTTAGGCCTAGGCAAGTGAATGATGATGAAGATGACAATGTGTAAGTGCTCTCTAATTCAAATGAAGTTGATACAAATCAAGCTAGTCCATCCTCTCAAGTTCAAGATCAACAAGTGGCTAGTACATCATCTCAACCAAGTGCAAGCAATCAAGTTCCAATACTCCAATCAACAAATATTGCAAGATATCATCCATTGGATCATATAATTGGAGATATTTCTAGAGGTGTACAAACAAAATCAAGATTAGCATCATTTTGTGAGCATTTCTCATTTGTGTCATTGATTGAACCAAAGAAGATAGATGAAGCTTTGAAGGATGTTGATTGGGTCAATGCTATGTATGAAGAGTTGAATAACTTCACAAGAAATCAAGTATGAGAGTTAGTTGAGAGGTCAAAGGGACACAATGTGATTGGAACCAAATGGGTCTTTCAAAACAAACAAGATCAAGATAGGATAGCAGTAAGGAACAAAGCAAGATTGGTAGCACAAGGCTACACTCAAGTTGAGGGTCTTGACTTTGGAGAAACATATGCCCCAGTTGCAAGATTGGAAGCAATTAGGATCTTGTTAGCCTATGCTTGTGCCCATAACATCACGCTCTATCAAATGGATGTCAAAAGTGCATTTCTCAATGGATACATCAGTGAAGAAGTATATGTTGAGCAACCACCCAATTTTGAAGATGACAAGAAGCCCAACCATGTTTATAAGTTGAAGAAAACATTGTACGGCTTGAAGCAAGCACCTAGAGCATGGTATGAGAGGTTGAGGGATTTCCTACTCTCTAAAGGGTTCTAGATGGGCAAGGTTGACACTACTGTTTTCACCAAGAAGATTGGCAAGGACTTGTTTGTGTTGCAAATCTATGTAGATGACAATATCTTTGGATCAACCAATCAAGATTTTTGTGAAGAGTTTGGGAAGATGATGGCTAATGAGTTTGAGATGTCCATGATTGGAGAATTGAGTTACTTCCTTGGTATTCAAATCAAGCAATTGAAGGATGGCTACATTTGTGAGTCAAGGCAAGTACATCAAAGACATGCTCAAAAAGTTTGGTATGAACTAAGCTGAGCCCATTAGTACACCTATGGGAACGAATGACAATTTAGATAGTGATGCTAGTGGCAACATGGTGGATCAAAACTTGTATCGATCTATGATTGGAAGCCTACTCTATGTGACCGCATCAACACCAGATATCATCTTTAGTGTATGCATGTGAGCTAGATTTTAAGCCTCACCAAGAGAAAGTCATTTGAAGGCACCAAAGAGAATATAGATGTACTTGAAGCATACACAAAATGTTGGTTTATGGTATCCCAAAGGAGCAAAGCTTGAGTTAGTTGGTTAATCCGATTCAGATTATGCGGGATGCAAAGTTGAGAGAAAGAGCACATCGAGCATATGTCATTTGTTGGGAAGATCACTTGTATCTTGGCCATCAAGGAAGCAAAATAGTGTTGCACTATTAACCGCCTGAAGGCCAAATACATATCCGCCAGTAGTTGTTGTGCACAAATTCTTTGGATGGAGGCCACCTTGAATGATTTTGGAATCAAGTTCAAACAAGTGCCATTGCTACGTGACAATGAGAGTGCTATCAAGCTCACCAACAACCCGGTTCAACATGCAAGAACAAAGCACATTGATGTCCGTCACCATTTCAAAAGAGATCACCAACAAAAAGGGAACATTTGCACTTGAGAGCGGGGGCACCTGAAGATCAACTTGCTGATATATTCAACAAGCCACTTGATGAGAAAAGGTTTTGCAAGCTAAGGACTGAGTTGAACATATTGGATTTCTCAAATATGTGTTGATGCACCCCCACTAATTACGACATGCCTCTCCTTTGAGCAATCCAATGTAAAAGTTAATTGGCATACATACATCCATTGCTAAGGAAATGTTTAGTGCATCTAGTCATTCCTCATATTTATAGGCTCATTCATGATAAACAAATGAATTTAATGCTTGTATTGTACCACTATTGCTTAAATGCTTGACTTGATCTAGTGGTAGCATATGACATGTTTATGGGCTTGTGAACATAGTGTTTGATCTAGAAAATGAGCTATAAGTGTTTAACTCAATATGGTACAAGATAACCATTAATTTGAGGTGTGAAGAAGCTTGTCCTTGGATCAAACTGAGTTAAATATCTTTGGCAAGTATTCTAGATTGAACTAAATTTGGAAAAATGATCCTCACCCCACTGATTGACTTTGATAATCTTAACCTTAACTAAAATTGGGGCTCACCTTTTGTGGTCATTGATGACAAAGGGGGAGAAGAACAAAGATATAAGTGATAGGGGAGAGAAACAAAGATAAAGGGGGAGAAAGAGAAAAGGGGAGAAATTTGACAAAGGAAGGGGATCAATTCAAAATATGAGCTGACAAGTAGGGGAAGCAAGCTCATGGACATGGTTAATGCATTTGAATGTGCGTTTAAATATGTTTGCTTGCATTTGTCAAGTTTAATTTCGACATCCATGCTTGTGTGGTGTATTCTAGTTGTAGGTTTGAATGATGAAATGAAAAACTCGCATACATAGGATGATAGTTAGATATGCCTTGATTTTGTTTATACAAGTGGTACTAGAGCCTTGCTTCTAATTTGATCTCACGAGGTATTTAGTGTTTGTGTTTTACATGTGCTATCTAACAAATAATGGTGCTAAGGATGGTATATTGGTGCACTCTGATTGGTATCCATGCTTCGAAGGTCCATCTCTTATATCTTAGCATCATTTGGTAGACATTGACTCCTATATTTTCTATCTAAGCATATGTGCAAGCTTCAATCCAAACCCTTAGCACATATGTAGGAGGAGCATTTGCTACCAATTTGGGTTTATGGAACTTGTCCAAATCCTTTAAACATGGTAAAAATGCTTGGGCAAGCAACATGGATTCAAAATGATTTTAATTCATATCTTTGTGAAAGGGTTGTCATCAATTATCAAAATGGGGGAGATTGAAAGCTCTAGTTTGGTTTTGGTGAATTGATGAAACCCTAGGTGCTAACCTTGTTTATCTAAGTGATCATGAGATAGGGTAGCACATTCCAAGTGGTGGAGCAAATGGTGATGATCATGATGATGGTGACGGCCATGGAGATGATCAAGTGCTTAGGCTTGGAAAAGACAAAAGAGAAAAACAAAAGGCTCAAGGCAAAGGTATAAGTGGTAGGAGCCAATTTGTTTTGCTGATCGAGACACTTAGCGAGTGTGATCACATTTAGGATCGATAGCCATACTATTAAGAGGGGTGAAACTCATCGAAATGCGGTTATCAAAGTGCCACTAGATGTTCTAACCCATTGCATATGCATTTAGATTCTAGTAGAGAGCTAACACCCTTGAAAATGTTTGTGAAAATATGCTAACACACATGCACAAGGTGATAGACTTGGTGGTTAGCACATTTGAGCAAGGGTGGCAAAGTTGGAGTTGAGGAGGCGCTGTTTGTAGCCACCGGACGCTGGATCGAACGCTGGACCGATGCGTCCAGTCAGTGGTGTCGAGGCTATGGCACTAGGGTTTAGCACCAGACACTAAATAGTAATTGTGACTGGACACACAGGTCCTGCGTCTAGTTAGGCTATGACGTATGCTGACTGTGGGGAGCTGAGAAGAGACAGAGAGGATCGGACTCTACCCTGAGTCCGGTCACCACCAAGCGAACGCATCAGGTCACCAAAACCTCAGGTTTTGGAGCTCACGGTGTAGTTTTGGGCTCTGACTAGACTTAGGGAGGAGCGCGTCTGGTCAGAGCTTGGTGTTGCGGGCGCGCGCTGTGAGCTGACTAAGCACCGGCGCGTCCAATCATTTTTAGCACTGCGTTCGATCATCACTTAGCCATTGGAACTGGTCTGTTGACCATTGAGATCAGATGGAGAAGGGTGAATGTGGGGGACATGTGGACGACATCTAGTGACCAGACATTGGGTGGCCTATGTCCGATCACATCGATCGACTTGTCCTGATCGCCTTGTGAAAGGTGGTAGTGGGGAGCCAATAGCTCCTTTCGAAAGGGGCTCCCTATTTAAGTCATTTGGTCGGCTCTTGCTCACTCTCATGGCCATTTTCATTGACATAGCACCCTAGTGAGCATAGCCAAGACCCTCCCACTCTTCTCCATCATTGATTCATCATCTTTGTGAGATTGACAGTGAATCTAAGTGCATTGCTTGAGTGATTGCATCTAGAGGCACTTGGTGATTGTGTTTCGCTGCGTGATTTGCTTGTTACTCTTGGAGTTTGCTGACTCCTAGACTAGCTTGGAGCAGTGAGGATCATCGAGCAGAGGAAGGTGATTGTCTTCAGCTCTAGTCATGGTGATTGTGAGGGGTTCTTGAGCTTTCCCTAGCAGAGAGCCAAAAGGTACTCTAGTGGATTGCTCGTGGCTTATGGATCCTCATCTTGTGTTGGTTGTGCGGCACCTGATTGCGGGTTTGGCGTGTGATGCCAATTAGCGCATGAACCTCCAAGTGAGTGAATCGCCACAACGGCGACTAACTTGCCAACAAGCAAGTGAACCTCAGTGAAAAATCTTTGTGTCATCTCTTATCTCCTAGGTATCCTTATGATTGATTGATCATCGCTTGCCACGACAGTATAACACTACTATCCTTCCTCGCATTACCTTTCTAGTGTAGCTAAGCCCTTTAGGGTAGCTAGTTTTGAGGGCTAGCAAGTGTCGGTCTAGTGTGGTTAGTGAGGCCTCTTTAGTTAGTCTTTGAGAGCTCACTAACTTAGTATAGTGTCTTAGCCTTTGTGTGCTCAGTGACAATAGCAACTCGAATTGTAGGTAGGTGGCTTGCATTTTTAGTAGGCTAGCACAATACTCGCTTCGCCATTTAATTGACTAACCACTTGACTTAAGTGTTGTTGTAGAATTTTTAATAGGCTATTTACCCCCCCCCCCCCCATCTAGCCTTTAGGACCTTTTATGCGTTCGGTCATCCCGACCAGCACATCCGGTTAGTGCGCAGCGGCACCCCCTTTGAGCATAATGACTCTATTTCATTGGGGGCTCTATAAAAGCGAGTTGGCCGGCTCTTGCTCACACTCTTGGCCATTTGCATTGCCTATACACTCTTGTGAGCCAGGACAACACTCTCTCACTCACTTAGCTTGATTGGATCATCACTTTAGTGAGATTGAGAGCATCCAAGTGCATTGCTTGAGTGATTGCATCTAGAGGCACTTGGTGATTGTGTTTCACTATGGATTTTGCTTGTTACTCTTGGTGGTTGCCACCACCTAGACGACTTGGTGCAGTGAGGATCATCGAGCAGAGGAAGGTGCTTGTCTCTAGCTCTGATCATGGTGATTGTGAGGGGTTCTTGACCTTTCCCTAGTGGAGAGCCAAAAGGTACTCTAGTGGATTGCTCGTGGCTTGTGGATCCTCATCTTGTGTTGGTTGTGCGGCACCAAATTGTGGGTTTGGTATGTGATGCCAATTAGTGCGTGAACTTCTAAGTGAGTGTATTGCCACAACGGGGACTAGCTTACCAGCAAGCAAGTGAACCTCAGGTGAAAAATCATTATGTCATCTCTTGTCACCAGGATTCTATTATGTCTGATTGGCTTCATCTTGTGATTGGCTCATTCCTCGACACAGGCGGTATAACACACTATCCCTCTCTTGTATTTACATTCATAGTGTAGCTAAACTCTTTAGTGTAAGTAGTTTTGAGAGCTAGCTTATGTCTTATCTAGTGGTTAGTGAGGCTCTTTAATAGTCTTTGAGAGCTCACTAACTTGGTGGTACTGACCTAGCCTTGTGTGTGACTTAGAGACTATAGCAACTAGAATTTTGGTTAGGTGGCTTGCATTTTTAGTAGGCTAGCGCAACATTCGCTTCGCTTCATAATTGTCTAACCACTTGGCTTAAGTGTTGTTGGAGAATTTTTAATAGGCTATTCACCCCCCCTCTAGCCATTAGGACCTTTCAAGTGGTATCAGAGCCATGGTCACCATGATTTGAGGTTTAACAACCTTCGGTGTCAAAATATCTCAAATCAACAACACCAAGAAGCCACCCCAATTTGATGGTGTGAATTATCCATATTGGAAGTCAAAGATGATCACTCACATCAAGTCAATCAATAGAAAGGTGTGGAAGGTGGTGGAGACCAAAATTGATATAGCCGATCTAGAGGCTCCCACCACGATCGAAGAAGTTTTGCTGCAAAACAATGATATTGCTCTTAGTGCTATTCATTATGCTCTTGATGAGAGAACATTTGAGCAAATCAAGAACATTGAGATGGCTCATGAGGCTTGGTAGAAGTTGGAGGAATCATTTGAGGGCACTCAAGCAGTGAAGGACGCCAAAGCTTACATCCTCAATGAAACTTCACCAGCATCACCTATGTTTACCCTTCCTTGTCCTTCTTGCCCTTCACCATGAACAATGTAGCTACCTCAAATTGTTGCAATGGCCTCATCCTATGCTGGTGCCTTGGAGATGATGGATACCACTATGTCATCTGCAATCCAGCAACCTAGGTGTTGATGGTACTACCGCCTAGAATCCATTCTGTTGGTGAGACTCGATTGGGGTTCAATCTGACATCCTCCTCACACATCCATGTGTTTGAATATATGGAGGAGGATGGTCAGTGCATGGGTGTCAACATCTACTCATCTAAAACTGCAGCATGAATCTTTAAGGAATCTAAATGGGGTGAGGAGGCTGAGTGGACATTTTCAAAATCAGCAAATATGTTTCTTAACGGTTGTCTGCACTATACTAGGTTCTACGAGGGTTACCGTCCTATACTTGCTATGGATATGGAGGGAAAGGCATGGAGAAAAAATCCTAATAGGCCGCATGGTTTTTCATGCTCCATCCATCAAGCTCAGGGTCACTTGTGTCAATGTACTATTGGTGGTCACAATATGTCCAAGCTTTCAATTTGGATCCTTGAAGACTATGGTACTTATAATAAATGGACATTGAAGTACACTATCAGCCTATGTAAGTTGTTTGGAAAGACTAAGAAACAAATGGGTTACTTTGATTTTGAGTCATGCTACACAACGGTTATAGTTCACCTAGAATGGAAAGAGCTGTCATTACATATAACATGGATAGCAGAAAAGCTCATGTCATCCCTACACATTACATTCTATATGGTAGATGTGGCATCCCGCCAGAAATCATCGGTAGACCTTACTATCTTCCCAATGTTCCCTTGTTCTCGGAGTTGCAGTCATTAGCAAAGTAGTAAATAAAGCTGCATTTGATGTGTCTCTCTGTCATGATATATTTAAATGGATCAATGTTGTTTGATTATCCATGGACATGTTAATTTCCTCCTAGATGGATGTTGTCATTATTTTGCAGCAACTTTAACTTGTTTGTAATGTAAGCTAATATCTGTGCAGTGTGTCAAACGTGCTCAAACATATAGAGGTCAGACTTTCTTATGTGTGCAGTAACATTTAAACACCAATGGCTCCTCTTTGTTCCTAAAAAACACCAACGGCTCCTCTATAGTAGTGATATGTTAACCACCACGATCTCTTTTGCAACCCCGCTTGTTTTCCTTCCTTCCTCGAGCCCTCCCATTCCCACTACAGATCTAAAATCACCAGGAACGTGCGCTTGCCTTCTCCAAACCTACTTCACTCTTAGCCACCGCCATGGTGAAGGGTGAGCCTTCTACAAAGCATGGAAGGGGGATGACACCGTGCCTGTGGTGAAGGAGGATGATGCCATGCCCGTGGTGAATCAAGATGAAGCTCTGGTGGATCCCTTTGGGCATAGAGACGATTCGGCCATTGACATCATGAGTAAGGCTTTCATGAAGATCAGGCATATGCTACAGAACACTGGGGTGGGCACCCTCAACCTGCCTCTGAAGGAAAAGGTGAGCAGTTACATCTTCATTTTTCACCAACTCACCAATGTCCTAGAAGAACTACCAGCCAACCTAAACAAGAACCGCATGGACAACATGGAGTACATCCTCGCCTACTATCGGAGCCAGATAGATGGCTTTGACACTAGCATCATGATGCAGGGAATCAGCACCGCCCACAACACTAAGAAGCACTAGCTCAACCTGGTTTGTGCCGATGCTGAGCAGGTGGCCAACCGCATGGCAATAGAGGTGGATGACGACGACATTGATACCAACAACAAGGACAAGGACGAGGATAGTGATACCGATGATGAGTAGAGGAGTAAATAAAGTTCTATTTGATGTATCTCACGTTGCATTTGATGTATCTTCCTTATGTTGGGAGTACGGATGGAGTACATGTTGTTACTCTTTCCTTATGTTGTTACTCTGCCTTATGTATCTTCCCTTGCATTTTATGTCAGACGTGTTTAAATGTATAGAGGTTTTGATTTGTGAAGTATGATTTTGTATGTCTATGTTTACTTTTGTTGAACTTTGTATTAGGTGGGTTAAACTCTATTGAGCATGGTGTAGATCAGGTCCTTTGGTCAATTGGTAGCCACTTTCTAGTCCCTGTTGGTTGGTTTTGCCTACAGGTTTCTTTCTGGTACTCTTTCTGATCTGTAGTATGGTAAACATGCATAACGGAATTCATCTGATCAAGTCTCGCATCGATGTAATGCCAAATGGGGGAGCCACATAGCTATTCAAATTTTACAGCACACGCAAGAAAGTTCAAGCATCATAAATCTAACCAGTCTGGACACATCTCACATTATATAGGGAAACCCATTTCATATGGATACATTTGTTGAATCCTTAAAGGAAACAAATAAAATTAAAACTAGTTACATGTCCGGCTAGTTCAAATTTATGCTGCTCGGACGATCAGGCGAGCAAACGGTTTACAAGAAATAGGTAAACATCATTTCGTTGAATATACTAGAGGGACATGGTCGGGGGAAAAGTTGTGATCATTTGTTGTAGAGTACACATCTGTGGTATGCTTACTAGTTGCCATCTATAAGCATGATTTCGATTAGTGTCAATCGATGGATGGGGAAAGCCACTCTTGACTACTACTATTGCTGATACAAATGTTGTGACCAAGTGCACTCCATACACAATAGTTTTACTCATAGCTTTGTATTATATAGTGTCTGACGAGATCAAATGTGCCGCATTCGGACTTTCTTACAAGCGCAGTAAAATATGAGAATGAAGCGAATGTGATAGGAAAGCTGGACGTAAGAAGTGAATCAAGAAATAGAGCTTTTGACCACTATGACATGCTTGAGACTTGAATGCCTGGTGCGGTTGTGATAGGTCTTTTCTGTACTTCTTTCACTCCAATCCAAGCAGTCACGATAGTCGAGGGGTAGATAGATTGCTACGACACTCTACTGTCCTACGAGATCAAATACACAGCGGCTGGACTTTCTTGCATTCGCAGTAAAAGTCAATAGCTTTGGCTCCTCTGTTCAGCATTAGATCAAGGTGAGACTTGTTTAGATGAACTCCTTGCTGCATGGTTCTTTCAAGTTCAACAAATTTTATCAAAGACACTAGTTGGCTTTAACAAAGATCAAAGGCACTCATGAATGTTTAGCAAATTAAGTTTCAAATCAAAGACAACCAGAAAGAAATCTGCAGCAAAAAGAAACAAGCTACAAAATGACCAAATGACCTAAGCTACACCATGCTCAACAGAGTTTAACCCACCTAATACAAAGTGCATCAAAAGTTCACACATACATGCATGCAAATAAGAGCTCACATATTCATAAGGGCATCACATAGATCAAACCTAGTCATGACTACTAGTACTACTGGTATGTCCCACAGATCATGGGTCAAGGTGGGCATACAAGATCTCATCCATGTCCACCTTCGCTTAGATTGCACTGGTGGCCAGCTTGAAACTCTTGACCAGATTGATATCATCATCCTTCGATTCTAGCGGAAAACCCTGCTCCGCCAGCCGGACGTTAACCGCTATGCCAATCTAAAGCTGGGCAGCAGCCAGTGCTGCGGCAGCCCCTTAATGAATGGCTTCAGTCACCATGACTTGAAGGTAGGTTGACAGGGCTCGGAATGGCTCCTCTATGGTGAATAGATTATCCACTGCTCGCACAGGGAAGCCTGAGTTAATGGCGGCTTGCACGCACAGGACAAGGATATCAATCCGCTTCCTTAGATCTACAAAAAGGTTCATCATGTTTAGGCACTACTCTAGGTGGATCTCCCAGTCAACTCGCGCCTTGGAGACCTCAGTCATGAAAAATGAAGTGCGTCACACGCGGCGTCTAGCTTAGCGCATAGCATTTCAGCGTTTAGCTTCGTTGATGACAAATTCTCTTGGGCCTCATGGCAATCCTTCAATAATTGATGGTACTCTACATCATCTGAGGATTCATGCTATTTTGTTGATTCACCCACTTCAGAACCAAAGGGCTATATGGGGATAAACGGGCTCGGCGGCAGCAAGCGGTGATAGGATGACTCTTCAGCACCATTGGGGATAGCCCCACGACCGGGGATGGCACTGCCATGGAGGAAGCGCTACACAATGCAAGCCAAGTTCAAGCCCATATAGGATAGGGGGAGAGCGATCTGATTGAGAAGGCAAACGACTTTTACCGAATTAACCAGCGCAGCATGGCACGAAATCACGGGTGGCTTCCTCCATCGAGGGATGCCTCACGAGGCCACTTTCCGAGCAAGACCGTGAACAAAGAACCAGGCTCTAGGGCCAATGAGGGTCGGGACGCCGTCACACCCATGTCCTCCTGTTGAGATAGTAGGCAAATTCCAAATACTAGTTAAATTAAACAGCATGAACACAAATACTAGTGTGAGCATTGCTCGTATACTCTAGTTAAATGAAGATAAACAACATGAATAGTGTCAGTACAGAAAGTGACCAACTAGTGATATTTGTAGTTTTGCTATACGTTGTGATCGGAGGTGGCCTAGCACTCAATGACACAGGATTTATACTGGTTCAGGCAATGTGCCCTATGTCCAGTTGGGGTCGGTCAGTGACTTTATTCCTGAGCCTAGGTGCTCGAAGTTTGTTGTGGGGTTACAAATGAGAAGGAGAAAGATGGGGTGTATAAGAGGCCCGGTTGGCTCTGGTCGGAAGGGCCGAGAGCGATGGGGACTCTGCTATGAGCTAAGTGTTCAAGCGTGTGCTTGAGGTCTAAACCGGGCAGTTCTATGGTTGTGAGCTATTGGACTAATGAATCTAAAGGAACTGAGCTTGGATGATCTAGGCCGTCCTCCTATTGGAGGGAGTGCATCCCCTTTTATAGAGGAAGGGGATGGCTTTACAAGTGAGAGGTAGAGGGTACGGATGTTTTTAAGCCTTGTTGCCCACGCCGATGAGGATTGGATAATGGTAGGCGCCCACAACACTGTTGATGTCACTGTATAATGTCAGGTGCACGTGGGAGGTTGCGTTATCTTCTTCAAGAAGGGTTGATGTTGGTACCTACAAAAATACTACTGGATGCCTAGAGGCATGTGAGGAGTCTCACCACGTTTACCGGGTATGGTGAATCCTAGCGCCTACAACACTATTGAAGCCCAGAGGCATGTGAGGGGCTTTTTGCCATATGGGAGTCCACCGACGCCTACAATACTATAGAGATAAATGTCGGTGCCTACAATAATGTTTGTGTCAGGGCGGTCATGGAACACTATTCCCACAAGTGTATAGGGTATGGTCCCTGTACCATGGTTTGACTCGCATGCTGCTTTCTCCGTTTGTCCCTGGTCCCTTTTGAGCAGGTGTCCCCGTTCGGATGGCCCCAGTCGGCTTTGGTTGTGCCGGTCAGAGAAGAGCAGCGAGCAGGGTTCTTACATACCTTGGTCAGAGAGACGCGGGGTTAGAGTCGGAAGTAGGGCTCGAGGCAGGCCTTCCGATCGGAGAGGCCATCCGGAGATGGCTGGAGCCCGAATCGAGCGCTCTGGTCGGATAGGTGGGCCGAAGTAGCTGACGAGCGGGCGTTGCTCTTCTTGGGCCTGGCCTTCCAGTCGGTTGCTGGACCGCCCCTTTGCCCTGTTGTTTTTAGACTCTTAGGCCGATCCTTGGCGCAAAAGCCAGTCCCCAAGGGACCTCGGGTTTATGAACCCGACAAAAAGTGTACGGTGATGATCCACCTCCAAAGGGGGAAGTGGAAGGTAAGAGACCACGCTGATAAGAGGTCCGTCTATCGGTGGAGGATTGCCGGCGTGGAAGTTCCTCTGAGGCCTCCCCGTCGACAGATGACCTCGTTGGCTCCACCATGGTCCTTGCAGGAAGTGTCGGCAACGCAATATGGTGGAAGGCAAAAGCTTTGGGATGGAATCGGGAGCTCTAGAGAGAGAAGGCAGTAGGTGTATAACCTTCCCTCTCGCCCCTTGTCTCTACTGCTATAGTTTGGGGGCCATCGACCACCCCTCACCCGAGACGTTTGTGTGGGTGGGCGGTGGGGCTTTGCCCCATCATGTCAATGCGATGGGCGAAAGCAACGTCCCCTGCTGTAATAGGCTGCTAACACCACCCCCGCGTGCGCCTACGCGGGAATGCAGGAGCACGTCATCCGGGTAGTCAAGATTTTAGATGACCGGACCTTGTGTGATCCTATGAAGTATAAAATTTCTGAATAAAAATAATCTTTGATGCATGGTTCTCGCAAGTTCAATAAATCTTATCAAATACACGAAAATAAGATGAGTTGGGTTCAATACAGATCAAAGCCACTCTGTAGGCAATAGTTTTTGATGAGGACATGACACCCATGCATATGAACATGTTTGGTGCATGGGATGGAGATGAGGACATGACACCCATGCATATGACCATGTTTGGTGCATGGAATTGAGGAGAAGGAGGCCAGCAAGGGTGTCCAAGTCAAGAAGGAGGTCCGAGGCTAATTCGGTTCGAGTCCCCGAGGTGGAGGCCCAAAGCAACTCAAGTTCGAGTCTGCCTTGGAATCCAGGACTAGTCTTCCTTAAACTAGTCACCCAGGACGCATCCAGACTCCGTTTTCGACGATCCACATATGGATGGAAATATAATTTGATAAGGAAACCAATCCAAGTGGTTTCACGTCAAAATCTCTTCTGAATCAACAGGAATCATCGAAACAAGTCAGCATCCAGAATCTGTCAGGGTGCTGCGACACCTTCTTTTGGTCCGTTGGACCGTGTATCATGTTTGGGCCTATTAGGGGGCATGTCCAGGGTAGGCGATGACCCTAAGACCTTTATAATCATATGCCGCCACCATCATTAGGTTTTGGGTTTTGTTTTAGATCAATCTGTTATTGAACAGTCGTCGTTATCGGTTTGTGAGACCCCAACTCGTGAGATTAATCATTCATCTGCAATTTGGTTGCTTTCTTTCTCGTTCTTGCTTGTGTTCTTCGTTGCGCAGGCAGGGATTAGCCTTCTTGGCGAGGTCAACCTGGTCTGTGACTTGGTTGATAACCAGAGGAGCTGTGGTGCTAAGATTGCAGGGTTCGATCTTTCGATCTGAAGCCAGATCGGTGTGTCATTCTCCGCCACAACAATAGTTACCATCACCTGATGGAAGATTGGGATCCCCGTCTCCATTAAGTGGTAATCAAAGCTAAGGTATACCATCAGGTTCACATTTATTCCCTTGTTTGAGTGTTTCGCATTCGTCCCATAGTCCAGTGCCATACTCATTTTTCCTGTCCTAGAACCTTCCGCGCCATAGCCTTTGCATATTTCAGTTTCAGAGTCCGCTTTGTTGAGTTTGTGTTCTAGGTCAAAGTCTTGTTGCTGGTTTAGATTATGTTATTTTCTAGTTTGTGTTGATCCCTTCACCCGCCGCTATTCCGTATCACCATCGGTTTGCATCTTGTGTCCACTAAATCCCTGATTCGAGCAGCTTCCTTAAAACACTCATAACTTTTGCATCCGAACTCAAAACGAGAAAAATTTTATATCTACGGAGAATGCCAGAAAATTTTAGATCTATTTTATCCTAGCATTGCTGGGTTAGCAAAAATTAGATTTGCAAAATTCAATTAGAAAAATTGAGTTTCTGGGCCCACAAGTTTTGGTATGCTTTTTAGAGCACAGTCCTAATTTTCTATAGGCCACATCTTTTATTCAATTGATCTCAAATTTTTTGTGGTTTATTCTTGTGTGCTCCTTGCTGAGAAAAAAATATCAAAAGAGCAAAAGCAAGAAAAAAAAGATTAGACAAAAAAATAAAAAAAATAGTAAAAGAGAATAGAAGATATCAAAAAGGAGCACATAAGGAACACTCAATAGCTCTATTGTTTGTGATACCTTTTGCCTTGTTCACATCCGTTGCTACCTTTGATACTTGTTTCCTTTCATCCTTGTTTCCTCTCTTGTTTATCACAACTGGTGATAGGAACACGTATAGGCCAGCAACTAGGACAAGTGCTCTGGACATTTATTCAATATTGCTGTCTGTCACTGACTTGTGTGCCACATATATATATTTGTTTTTTTTTCGTGCCTCCCAAGCTCCACATATATACTTTAGATCAGTACAGAAAAAAGGTCCTTGCAATCTCGGTACCACTACCTCATAGGTATCACGAACCAGCCGTCGGTTGTACCGCCCACTGCTTGCATTGGTAAGAACTTTGTAAGAGCTTGGTAAGACGCTTCCAGTTGCTGTCAAAAGTGACACCACTGCAACCACGTAGTCATTTGATAGGGATAATATTTTTGTATTGTCTTTTGCTGTCTTCTAACAATGACAGGTTGTTCGTATCCACCGACTTATGATGGTATAGGTGCTGATGAGTACATGGAGTGGGAAATTGCCATCGACAACATATTTGCTACTCGCTTTATGTGTCCAAGGAGGAAGGTAAAAAATGCAGCTAGTGTTTTGCGACATTCTGCTTTATCTTGGTGGGAGTCTTTAGATCCTTCTGATAAACCTCAAACTTGGAATGATATGAAACTTCTTATGCGAGAAACCTTTGTTAATCCACCTCCTGTTTTGATTTCATATGATGAGGTGCACCATTTGGAGGAAGAATATGTTGTTATTCCTCTTGCTATGACTAACCTTCTGCAGGATAATATCCATAAGCGAGAGGATGACATGGAAGAAAATGAGGAGCTCACAACCTCATATGCAAATTTAGAACCATCACTTCACAATGCACCTATTACTCCTGCTGAGAACACAGGTAATGCCCATGGTGCTACACTCACGGAAGGTGAAAATTGTCTTAATGTACTAAATTTTTCCACCAACCATGCTGTCATAGAGCAATTGTTAGTGGAACCCTCTCTTGATTTATCTTTGTCCTATGATAATTTGCTTGATGTTCCTTGTGACAAAGATGAATTGGTTGAAGATGCTTCAGTTTTACATGTTTTGGAACCAGTGACTTGTGCTGAAAATAAACATGTTATTCATATTGCTACTAAAATTGATGAGTTCAAACTATTATCTTCTTTACATACTTTGGGTTACATTGAATTTGATGTTTTGTGTAACCTAGATTGTTTGGAAGAAAGCCTTTTTAAATATGCTGATTTGCCTTGGTTTTCTAAACACACATATCATGTTATTGGCAGATATAACAACAAGGGACAATATATGATACATCGAGTATACATTCGTAATAATATGAATTCTCCTTTTGTTGTACAAGATTATGATCGTTTAGAGGGCAGCCATAATAATACAAATATTTTCTCATGTTCCTTAAAGAAACAAGTTCACTTCCAAGAAGGGGAGCATTGTTGGTTGCTACCTATGTCTGCTCGACCATCTATTCCTGCATTGTCTTTGGTTAGTTCTAATCTTTTGTAGTATAGTGTTGACATACATCGTGTGCATTCGGATCATGGAGTCTACATGCTTGCTGAAATTTTTATATGAGATGACATGCTAGAAACTTGGAAACATGGTCACGTTCCTTCTCATAATTATTTCATTTTTATTTGTTCTCGCAACCCCGTTCTCCTTTATGTTGTGCAGGATCAGTTTCAAACACAATCGACGCCGAGGATGGCTTTTCATCAAGAAGGGGAGGATGATGAGGACATGACACCCATGCATATGACCATGTTTGGTGCATGGGATGGAGGAGAAGGAGGCCAGCAAGGGTGTCCAAGTCAAGAAGGAGGTTCGAGGCTAATTTGGTTTGAGTCCCCGAGGTGGAGGCCCAAAGCAACTCAAGTTCGAGTCTGCCTCGAAATCCAGGACCAGTCTGCCTTAAACTGGTCACCCAGGACGCATCCGGACTCCATTTTCGATGATCCACATATGGATGGAAAGATAATTTTATAAGGAAACCAATCCAAGTGGTTTCATGTCAAAATCTCTTTGGAATCAACGGGAATCGTCGAAACAAGTCAGCATCCAGAATCTGCCAGGGTGCTGCGACACCTTCTTTTGGTCCGTTGGACCGTGTATCGTGTTTGGGCCGATTAGGGGGCGTGTCTAGGGTAGGCGACGACCCTAAGACCTTTATAATCATATGCCACCGCTGTCATTAGGTTTTGGGTTTTGCTCAGATTATTCTATTAAGAAACAGTTTCACCGCTCTTCGGTTTGTGAGACCCCAACTCGTGAGATTAATCATTCATCTGTAATTTGGTTGCTTTCTTTCTCGTTCTTGCTTGTGTTCTTTGTTGCGCAGGCAGGGATTAGCCTTCTTGGCGAGGTCAACCTGGTTCGTGACTTGGTTGATAACCAGAGGAGCTGTGGTGCTAAGATTGCAGGGTTCGATCTTTCGATCTGAAGCCGGATCGGTGTGTCATTCTCCGCCACAACGATAGTTACCATCACCTGACGGAAGATCAGGATCCCCGTCTCCATTAGTTTTACTCATAGCACTGTGTTATATTGTGTTCGACAAGATGAAATGTGCCGCATCAGACTTTCTTACGAGCATAGTAAAATATTAGAGTGAAGTGAATGCGGTAGGAAAGATGGACACAAGAAGTGAATCGAGAAAAGAGCTTTTGACACGCTTGAGACTTGAATGCCTAGTGTAGTTGTGAGAGGTCTTTTTTGTACTTATTTGATTCCAATCTAAGCATTCATAGCAGTCGAGGGGCAAACTAAAGAGTGAAGAGTGAGATGTGTCCAGCTCGGTTAGATTTGGTCTACCAGCTCGGTTAGATTTGGTCTATCGGCGGTAAAGTATGAGTGAGTTAATTCCCAACTACTTGCATCACCATTACTTGCACTTCTCCATCTTTGGCTAGCCTATTTAACCTAGGTCTGGATGCACCTCTTGGGCTTAAACCACACACTCTTAAATCCACACACTCGTGAGCCAATCATCTTTCTTCATCGCCTAGAGGTGCTGGTGCAAGTTTTCTGAGGTGCTCCTTCTCCATCCTTTGCTAGGTGCTACTGTTGAACAGGGGGTTGACCTAGATGATTGCAGATCTTCTTGCCGATCTTGTGCTAACAGAAGATCTATAATCATCTGATTCTCTCCTATTCAGGGGCTCCATACTCGATTGAGGGTGCTTCAAGTTTGTGAGGTGCTCGTTCTTCAAGATTGGGTGCTTAGAGCATCTCCAAGAGTTTCTAATAATTAGCCAATTAGTTGTGTTATTAGTCCATACCTGTTTGTATCAGTGGCACCTATGCTCTGCATTAGACTGAGGTGAGACTTGCTCCTCGCTGCAAGGTTCTTGCAAGTTCAACAAAGATATTTTGTAATTAATCTAATGATATTTATTCGATATCATAAACATTGAAATACATTTTGCAAGATTCAAGAGAGATGTTTTGTAATTAACCTAATAATATTCAACAAGAACCATCATCGCATATACACATGGACAATAGAAAAGTTCATGTCATCCCTGCCCTTGACATTTGGTATGGTAGTCGTAGCGTCCTACCAGAGTTGATCAGCTGACCTTATTCCCTATGTTCCCTTATTCTTGGAAAATTAGCAAAGGAGTAAACAAAGTTCTATTTGATGTATGTCATGTTGCATGGTGCACTAAAGTCTAGCTCGTGTTGTTTCTCGATGGCCGGACAATCCTACGTGCCAACCCAGATTTAAAAATAGGGCCTAAACTTAAAATTGTAAACGACACAGTAACAAGCATCATAGGAAAACGAGGAGAAACAAGACTTGCTCGCATGAACTCATTGCTGCCATGGTTCTTGCAAGTTCAACAAATTTTATCTAATACATGCAAATAAGAGGAGAGCAGTGCCATCCCACTATTCAATGTCATCCAACTACTACCAAGACATACTAGTTCTAACTATAGATGATTAGCATGACTTCATACTAGTTCTAACTACTGATATGTCCCATAGATCAAGAGTCGAGGCAGGCGTGCAGGATCTGCTCCTCGTTTAGCTTCACTAAGATGTCGTTGGCAGCTGGCTAGAGGCTTTCGATGAGATCATCGATCTCATTGTTGTCCGATCCCTACAGAAAACCCTGCTCCACCACCCAGACGTTCACCGCCTCACCAAGCTAAAGCTGGGCAGTGGCCAGCGCCATGGCAGTCACTCAATGAATGCCTTCAGACACCACGGTCGCCTTGTCTTCTCGCGCCTAGGCGGCTTCCAACTAGGCCATGACAAGTGCAGTGCGCGTGGCCACCAAGTCACCGCGCAGCATGTTGGCGTGTAGCCTAGATGCACACAACAACACTCATGCCTCATGGTAATGCTTGAATAACTTACGGTATTTTTCATCGCTGCCCACTTCAAAACAAGAGGGTTGTGTGGGGATAGACGGGCTTAGAGATGATGATGCGCGATGGGACGACTCTCCGGCACTACCGGTAGGAAGCCCCACTACAGGGGGCCGTGCCGCCATGGAGGAATCGCTTCACAATGCAAGACAAGTTCAAGCCTAGATGATATAAGCCTAGATGAGATTTAGAAGGCAAATGATTACCCAATCTTACCTGTGCCACATGCCACGGAATCATCGGTGGCTACCCCCATCGGTGATCCAGCCCTAGTTCCTCGCTAGCGTGTGATGTCAGACAGTCTTCTTGTCGATGGTGTATGTCCCGTGTGGGCGGTGGTTGGCCCAAGTGAGGACAAGTTCCCTAATGAAAGACTGTGTCCAACGATGGGGCACACTCTATGGGCAAAGGGGGCACACCCGCCAGCCATAGCGGCTCACATGTGTCATCAGCTTCTAGCTCTTGGGGATGCGAGTTGCATACCTGTGCCGACGATCGTCCTTTGAGTCCATCGTAATGTCGCCTAGAGAGCCCTTGGACATGTCCTTGGCGGACGCCGAGTAGGAGCATGAGGATACATGAGACCCGCTCATGACATGGGCCTGCAAGAATAGAGGAGTCCACACAGCCTACGATGATGGCAAAGTGGAATGCACCGGGAGTGGCGGTGGTGAGGTAACCACCGGTGCCACTAGCGCTAGCATCATCATCGAGGGTGACGAGGAGAGCAATGGTAGTCTAGGAGATGGTGGGCGGGAGCACAATGGGAACACTAGTCTCCCACAACTAGACATCAATGCCGCCTCCACCGACACCGAAGCAGGGTGCACCATCAGCCCTACCTCCTCTGAAGCAGGGAGAGCTAGTACACTAGAGGAAGTGGGGACCAAAGCTGGGTGACCCTTCATCGAGTAGCACTTCATGGCATGGCCTTAGTGGCAACTGAAGGGGAGGCAGAGTTTGGGAGTTGTGAGGTGAGGCGAGGGTTTTTTGCGCAATGCAAGGTGAAATCAAACATTGGGAGCGAGGCTAGGCTTTATGTATACATAGGGTGGACCTTCTATATGCTGTGAAGTATACACACATAGATGTTGTTACTATTTCTTATAAAGTTAGTCAAAGTTAAAATTGTAAATGACACAGTAACAAGCATCACAGGAAAAAGAGGAAAAACTACAGAGGATATTGTCCGACGCGTTTAAATGTATAGAGGCCTGACTTTCTTACACGTGTAGGGGTGCATGCTCGTATGGAAAAAAATACGATCAGCATGAGCAGACTTTGAACAATGAGAGACATATATAGTTGATCTTGTTGCCAAATTAAAATAAACTCACCAACCAGATATATATACATAGACGTTTAACATAACTTAACATGCACTAATTTAGAATTAATCTACCACATAGATGTGAATAACTTATAGCACTCCCATGAGATCCTACACTCCTTGCTGCAGAACCTAGCACATGTCCCATTCTTGAAATCCGACAGGCTCGCCATAGCCCCCGCTTGTGCAATGATGCTCATTCTGAGGAAGAATGGGCTCTACATGCTATGGCACCATGTCCTGCAACAACCAGGGTAGGTCCTAGTAGAACTACATATAGGTCTAGTTCTTCCATGGTAGTGCAGCCAGCCTCGCTTCGTCACCACCTTTGAGCTCCCTCAACAGGCATCGAGCAATGTCATCATTGCCACTACCAGTATTGGACTTGTAGAGCATGAGGCCATAGACATACATACCAAGTTTATAACCTTCCTCGGTGGAGTGCTAAATCCATTCCATCAACGGCATCAATGACCTCCGGGCCTCCACGAAGACGGGACGCAAGCCAATGAGGAACTAGGCCTCTAGGTTGCCCACGCTAGCCAGGCTGGTGGTGAGCAGGGCATGATAGTCTTCGTAGTAGTAGTGGCGCTCCTAGAAACCTTGACGCTGCAACACCCGGCGCAGTGGTATGCATTGGCTGACTTTGGTGATGTCGCACACCCTACGCATGAACAAGCAGGTTGCCCATAGGCTGGCAAGGTCATCCATGGGGGCATATGATTGTTCAGCGATGTCCATGGCCAACTCCATCAGGAGTAGATCCATCATGACATAGCCAAGGAAGAAGCATAGTCAGAGCGTGTGCGACAAACGATGACGGATGCGGCATCAGAGTGGAGTATGAAGGCATGACTATGACGAGGCAGAGAGCGCTGGGGAAATAGGGCCAACGGTTTATGTAGGTGGAGACTCTGTGTTCTTGAAGGATCACGTATACCATGTAAACGTGCCATGGGGAAGTGAATCATCGAATGCGACGGTTCTTTCTTGAGGAACCAAATGGCACCTCGCTCGAGTTCTAGACATTTGTGTAAACGTGTCTCAAAAAAGTGAATCCTAGCAAATCTTGTGGTAACAGAAGATCTATAATCATCTGGTTTCTCTCCTGTTTAGGGGCTCCATACTCGATTGGGGGTGCTTCAAGTTTGCAAGGTGCTCGTTTAGGGGCTCCATGTTCCCTTGTTCTTGGAAAATTAGCAGAGGAGTAAAGAAAGTTCCATTTGATGTATGTCACATTACATGGTGGACTAAAGTCCAGTGCATGTTGTTTCTCAGTGGCCGTACAATCCTACGCCCTGACCTAGATTTAAAAAAAATAGGGCCCAAACTTAAAATTGTAAACAACACAGTAATAAGCATGGAAAAACCAAACTTGCTCGTATGAACTCGTTGTTGCATGGTTCTTGCAAGTTCAACAAATTTTATATAATACATGCAAATAAGAGGAGAGCAGTGCAATCCCACTACTCAATGTCATCCAACTACAACCAATACATACTAGTTCTAACTACAGATGATTAACATGACTTCATACCTGAGAAAAGGAGCTTTTTACCACCATGACATGCTTGAGACTTGAATGCCTGGTGTGGTTGTGATGGGTCTTTTCTGTACTTTTTTACTACAATCCAAGCAGTCACAATAGTCGAGGGGCAGACTGGTTGCTACTTCATTCAAAACTGATGACCCTTTATACTGTGTCCTACAAGATCAGATATACAGCAGGTGGACTTTCTTGCGTTCACAGTAAAATTCAACAGCAAAATGACCCTGTTGGTTGGTTTTGCCCGTAGCTTTCTTTTTGGTTCTCTTTCTGATTTGTAGTATGGTAAACATGCATAACGGTATTCATCCGATCATGTTTCACATTGATGTAATGCCTAACGGAGGAACCACATAGCTATTCAAATTTTACAGCACACATAAGAAAGTTCGAGCATTGTAAAGCTGACTGAGTCAGACACATCTCATGTTCTACTAGAATATTCCCAACACGTCCAATATTGGAAACTATTTGACCAACCCTTAGAATCTAGGACAGCATTTACTGGTAGCCATCTAAGGTCCTCTACATTTGAAGCGATTCACTTCAAATTCCATCTCATAACTGTCCCCCCATTCATCCCGCAGCTATTTAACACCGGGTTCCCTTTAAATCATCCTTGCTCCAACTCCAAACCAATTCAAATCATAGTGACAAAGTAAGCCACTAGACCCATAGAGTAGCCACCGCCATGAGCTCCACCAGAGATCCTACTGCCTAGTTTTCCACTTTCAAACATCATGTCAAGTGTAGAAATCAAGTGTAGAATGACGTCGAAGAACACCTTCACCATCAAGGATCCATCTGATGGGAGCGTCCTTGAAGCATCGTTCTCTGTGACCCAGGAATGCATGGTGACCAAGACCCTCAAAGCCGGTGGTCACTGGTAGCTGGTGTACCTCCTGTATGAAGGAGGCAGCGCCACTAGGATCTTAAAGGCAAATCAAGCCATGGGCATCCCCGATGACTAGGTAGGTGTTCGTGATGTCCTCCGTGGCTTGATGAGGACATTCACATTGCTGTAGCAACTCAACCTCACCGACAAGCTATGGGAGGACATACTTCCTAAGCCCAAGGTTCCTAAACTCATGGCCCTAGCGTGCGAGGCCTACTGGGATGGCTGCATCGCCCACGCCACGCTTGAGCTTTGGGTCGATGAACAGTTGAAGTTCATCGCGTCCAAGGTGCTCTTGATGCTCTATGCGGAAGCAGAGGCGGCACCAGAGGGGTGTTGGGACTACATCATCTACCTAGAGGATGAAACATCTAATCATGCATCCAATCATGCTGTGGAAATGCCCGACTATGGCCACGCATTCCACTGTAGGTGCATCACCAAGTTGTTTGGACGGAGATCCACCTGCCCGATGTGCTGACGAGATTTGTCTATGTATCTTAACCTAGCAGTGCATAGATTCCTCTCGCACTTCACCAAAGAATATTATTGATTAAGCTCATTGTTTTATGATGTATAAAATACTTATTATGCATCATACTTCTGTATATATATTTGGTCAAACAAAATTCAGAATCTTTGAGTAAATCTTCGCTCTGTTGCTTTCACCCCTTCGTCGCTCCAACCGCCGCTATCTTGTCCGCAACTTCACTTGTTTTATTTCTTACCTTCCCAGAGCTCTCCCATTCCCTCTATAGATCTAAACCGCGAGGAACGTGTGGTTGCCTTCTCATACTTGTGCTCAACACATAAAATACATGACTTCATGCCATAAGACCAGACACCCAAGGCAACAAAAAACAAACAGAAACCAACTGAGGAAACTTCATCCACTATAGCATCTTCACTGTCCGAGGCGTTCAAAAAATGGCAGACGGACTTTCTTGCTTACTCAGTAACATTTCAACACCAATGGCTCTTCTTTTCTACATTAGATTATGTCTAGACTTGCTCCTTGGTTCAAGGTTTTGGCAAGTTTAACAAAGTTTGACATAGACATGCAAATAACACAACATATATTAGCAAGGATTCTACTACATGAGCTCAACACATACACTACATGACTTCATCTATTCCATAGATCAAAGCCAGTCATTGCTACTACTACAACTAGTACTACTGATATAGGACAACGAACAGTACCCAAAGCACACAAAATCTCAATGTCGTCGAACCGGTTTGGTCTTGTTAAGATAGTTAAGTCCATAAGGACTTCTGATCAAGTTGAGATGGTGACCCATCTTAAAAATGATGCAGTCTCCACTAACATCGACACTATAGTCAAAGAGCCAATGGGCATCTGCAACATTGCTACAAAGCACAAAGATTTCTCCATAATCAAGGCCTTCAACAACTTTGGTATTGCGTTGTTGCCCAACAACCGCACGAACAACAGCTTCAACAATTAGGCATCGCGTAGCTCGGTCATGTACACGACGCCCCCAAGTCACAAGCAACCTATTCTGTTCTCATGGCTCCACACCTAGCTACCAAAACACATCGTTTGTTGTAGAGTACACATCCATGGTATGGTAAGTAGTTGCCATCTATAAACATGATTTCGGTTAGAACAAATGACAATCGAGGAAATTGAGGAAGCAATGAGGTTAGCAGACACAATAATAAGTTCATACAAATAGTATGGTTTGATATGAAGCACATTACCTTTATCCAGATCCTAAAACCACCAGAGAACACGATTGGGAAAATACAAACGGGTGAGGGAAGGGGGGAGCAAGCAAATTGATGCAATGCTATCAGATAAGGGAAGGGGGATGCTCCTTTTATATAGACCTTGCATGGTTGACAAGAGTGAAGTGAATGCGGTAGGAAAGCTGGACACAAGAAGGAATCGAGAAAAGGAGCTTTTGACCACCATAGCACGCTTGAGACTTGAATGCCTGGTGCGGTTGTGATGGATCTTTTCTGTACTTTTTTTACTCCAATCCAAGCAGTCACAACAGTCGAGGGGCAGACTGGTTGCTATGACATTCAAAACTGAAGAACCTTTATACTATGTCCTATGAGATCAAATATACAGCGGTCGGACTTTCTTGCGTTCATAGTATTCAATAGCTATGTCTCATCCGTTATGCATTAGATCTAGGTGATACTTGTTGAGATGGACTCCTCACTACATGGTTCTTGCAAGTGCAACAAATTTTATCAAAGACTACTGATACTTGTTTGGTTCTTGCAAGATCAAAGCCACTCATGACTACTAGTACTACTGATACATGTTTGGTTCAACAAATCGAGGCACAAAGCAACCCTTGCGCGGTTGCAATGAGTGAATTGAATGCATGAGGAAAGCCACTATAGTTATTTCACTCCAAGCATTCACAGCAGTCAAGGGGCAGACTGAAGAGTAAAGACGAGTTGCTCTTGTTTCCGTAAGTAATTTCTCTTGCTTGGTTTTACAGAGCTGTAGCTAGCTAGAGATGGCTACATGGTTTCATATGCCCTGATCGTCTGCACTCGCTCTGCTGTGGCTGAAGATGTCGCTTTAAATCTAACTACCATAATAGTACTTCATGCATGCAGCCATAGCCGGTGTAGCTGTTCTTTATAGCATAGCTGATCTGGCAATAGTTCTAGTCATAGCTCAGTAGCAGAGTAAAATGTCTGGGCTAGTCAAATTTACACGACTCAGACTATCAGGCGTGCATAGGATTTACAAGAAATAGGTAAATGTCATTTCATCAATACTATACTTGTCTATATATATTTGGTCAACAGAGTTTAACCCACCTAAGACAAAGTTCAACAAAAGTCCATTTTCATGGATATTATTACAATAAGATAAACTAAAGAACATCACAATTGTCTCCAGTGAACATTGAAAACACAAATCAGAACATTAGTGTTATGAGATACTTGAACATCACAACTATTTTAGAAGTAGAGAACAAGGGCATATCTCAAATGCCATAGATACTAAATGTTAAAATCATCTGACCATGTTGCTACTATTCAGTTGAAAGGAACTACGCGAACTCCACCAATCTCTGGATCATTCGGACAGATTGTAAGATAATGGATACAATGAGAAAATACTTCTGCACCACAGAACTCATAGCAGTATGAAAGCAAAGTCTAGAGATCTACATTTGAAGGAATCGCAACAAACACATAGGGTCCTAGATAATCTTTAGTAGGACAATAGTTTCGATGGCCAAGAACTTGATGAACAACTACAGAAGCAATGTACCACCTACTGTAAAAGTTAGAATGCATTGCAAGCACTACAACCCTTGTTTGTAGGCCATGGCAAACACAAAGCTCCTAGAAGACATAGCGATACACAGACATGTCCCAAGAATGATCATAGTTATCCATGATCTATGTAAAAAAGAAAACAATATGCAGAAAAAACAAAGAACAAAGATGCCTAGTAGTAGGGTGGAGGGCAAAAGCTTTGGGATTGAACTAAAGCAGGAGCTCTGGAGAGCCTTCCTCTCGCCCCTTGTCTCTGCTGTTATATAGTTTGTGGGTCATGGACCATGCCATGACCTACACGCATGCGCCTACATGCCCACAACCCCACATATACGGCAAAAGAGTTGACACAACCTATATTTTATTATTTCATCAAAACTATGATCCGGCCTATCAAGATTTCCTTAGTATCAGACTGTCTTAGGCCCTGTTTGGATGGACTGCGAATAGTTAGCCATGGCTAAAAAATCAGCCAATTAGTTGTGTTATTAGTCCATACATGTTTGTATCCTGAACTAATTATTGGGTTCTATAGACTGAACTAGTTGTTAGCCCCTGGTAGTCGGGTTCTATGGACTAGTTGGATGGTCCCTGTATTTTGTAGTGATTCGGATCATCTATATTTTGTAGGGTCAGACTATCTTAGGGTCCAAAAAATTTCAACATCTATACACCCATGTCCTCCGATCAAAAAGGGTGAACACCATTAGTATAACCAGTTACCAAATGACCAAAGGACCTGAGCAACACCACACTCAATAGTTTAACCGACCTAATACAAAGTTTAACAAAAGTTAACACAGACATGCATGCAAATAAGACTTCATATATGGTTGTCCCACAGACCAAACCTAGTCATGACTTGTACTATATGTCCCACAGATTAAGGGTCGAGGTGGGCATGTAGGAAGTTGTCATCCACGTTCACCTTCGCTAAGACGGTGTTGGTGATCAACTCAAGGCTCATAAACAATGGGAACGTACTCGAGCGATGGAAAGTACATCACCGACTACGACTCCAGTGAGGAGGAGGATGACCTAGAGTACTAGTGAGTCAGTGAATCGCAAGAGCGCTAGCCGGGAGGAGGATGCTTTAATTTTTTCTCTTCTCTGGAAACTTAAAGCACCTTAGAATCCATGACTACTTTTTCTAGGGTGGGAAATCCATGGGGATATCATTTGAATAACCTATTTAGTTTTTTTGACGAGTTTTCCATCCCTAGGCATGCCTTCCCCTTGCTTCCTAATTATAGTCCTTAGTTCAAACAGCCATAGATGCAGTCACACACACAAAAAAAAAATCGTCAGTTGCAGCGCAATAAGCTACAGCGAGCAGGTTTATTTTTTCTTTTTTTGGTAATTTTAGGTGTCAAATTCATGGATCTTTTAATTGTTTGTTATTATCCTCTTTTAGTTTTATGCTTATTTATATTATGAAAAAACCAAAAGGGCAACAACTAACTGATTGGATATATAAACAGGTTCATAAGACAAAAAATGAAAAGATGGATATTAGGTAAGTATAACATTTTGTTGTAATCATTTCCTATTAAAACACGGAATAAATTCTGATCTCTGCTGAGCACCGCGTTGAGCAGTCCCACCAACACGCGCTGAAAATTAGATGTCTCTCTTTTGCCCTCCACACGAAAAATAGGTTTACCACGCCATCAATTTCAGACAAGGGCATTTGTGGTAATGTGATGGCCACATAAAAGCACAAAGAGTCACCGTCTCCACCTCCATCTCCATTCTCCAGCCGCACCATCTCTCCTCTAGCTCCAAATCCTAGTCCCATGGCCTCCCTGTCTACTCTCCAGCCACACCCTCTCGCATACAGCTAACGGCGAAAGGACCGCCTCGACAACGGTACAAGCCAGATCTAGATCCCCTACCAAGCTTGGCACCTATCACGATCAACCGGATTTGATCCCTAGCTAGAGCTAGATCTGGTACCCCCTTCATCAATGCTAGCCGCACCAGCTCCATAACTACGATGACAGGACGACGGTGCCGACGATAAAGCAAAGCTAGGGAACACAGAGGAAGAGGTACCCAAATTCCTTTTATGATGTGTGCTCTACTATAGTGGCTGAACCAAGGATATGTAGATAGCAATGGGGTTACATGTTTCCTATAATTGAGTGTAGCTAACATGTGCTTTATTGGATTAATGACTTCCATATAAGCTGTAGTTACTAGTTAGGCACTTATTTGCATACTCTTGCTCTGTTGTATTGACATTCTATAGAAGCTTTAGTTAATAAAGGCCTTTGTAATCTAGATGAACAACAACTAACTGCTTAGGAACAAGCACAGGATGCACAAATCACAAAGAATCATAAAAAGATGAAAGAACTTGGAATATTATGTGTGGACCCAAAACCTATGTCTCCAAAGGCAAAAATGTCAAGCACAAAGGGTAGACATGGTCAAGATTTGGAATATATCCCTGAACCAGGGGAGGTAGTTGAGGGATTTGATGATACAGATGATACAAATTTAGATTTAGAAGATAAGTAGTGCCCCTATCAATTGAGGTGCTTGTTCTATCTTGTATTTAGTTCAGAGGGGGATGGGGGTGTAGGTAGCCATGCAATGCATTATTATTTGGATAGCAATGGAATTTGTACATGCTTGTTGCTTAAGTTTGTATCTCCAATTTCAGTGTCCAGGTCAAAGAAGCCATAGAGGAGGCTTTGCTAGCAGGACAAAAGGCAGCACTACCATGAGTCCTGAGCTAAGGTCCTCCAAGTGAGTGAGGTCAACACCACCAGAAGAGGCTGCTCATCGAGTTTCTACTCGGAGGTCTACCACTGGCCAAAGGGTGGAGGTAGCAGCAGTCGGTGAACATAATTCTCCATCATGACCGACACCCGGACCCAGGGATCAATTCTAAGTACTTTAATTGACTGGAGACATTGGTCGAAATGGCACCCTACCTAGCCTTGAGACTCATAGCCAGATGATGATAGCCCTACCGAAGAGGAGCCCTCTCAGCAAACTCCCATCTCTCCCCACCCGCAGAACGATGAAATTTGACAAGGTTGGTATTACCTTACAGATGTCTATCAATCAATTTGCACTAGCTATTTGATATCCATGTAACTTTTCTAACAATCTGAATGTATGAAAACTATGTAGTACCATTACCAGGAAGAGCGAGGAAGCTGAGGGTTTGAACTCGTGGAATTATGCTTGACAAAATGAGCAAATCACTAGGAGGAGTGAGAATGCGCATCTTTGTTATCGAGGGGAACATAAGGCCACATGATCCAATGCAAGCTACCAAGTTTGCCTCAAAGGCAGGTGTAGTAGTTAGGAAGGAAGTACCAATTTTAACGCATTGGAAAGAATACAAGGGGGAGAAGCCCGGCGCCGTCTATTGCACAAGATTTGTGGAAAGGCTAAATGTATGTATGGGTATAACCTCTTGACATTTAACTCTGCTTTGCGCAACTTTAATGGATTTACTTTTCATTCACACTACTGTGTGTAGGGAAGCATTAATGGTGCTCACTCACCAACAAAAAAAACTTGCCGAAATGTAATGCAGTTTGTGGTACGACAGGAATGCTACAGGTTGAAGAGAAAATACTTCAATGGTGTCCCTGCTAATTAGATCCGTATGACCTCTCCTGTCTCATCCATGAACGATGCACAGTGCTGTGAACTTGTCAAGATTTGGTTTAGAGCTAAGAACAAGGTGTGTGAACCCATCGATTTCCAGTCTAGTCTTGCTATGGTCTACTTGTGCTGCAGTCTAACACAAATGAAGCTATAGGAAACATATGAGAAGAACAAGCGAAACCATGCAAAAGTGAAGTACCACTAGGCTATAGGATCTCGCTCCTTTATTGTCTAGCTGCAAAAATTTGTAAGTGATGGTTGTGTTTTATTGTTACTCTTGCCTTTGTATAAATATAAACTGAAACTCATGTGCAATGTGAACAAAAGGAGAACAAGTGGAATGTAGTAGAACAACATCAAGGACTTGAAGAAGAAAATGGTCCACTTGATGAAGATGCTAATGCTATGGAAGTCTTTAGGGACTTCCATACCAGTAGGAAAAATGGCCTGAGCGATGTTGCAAGAGCAGCAGTTGTAAATACCTTCTTCTGCTTCCCTTGAAATCTACTGAAGCTATTACCATAAAAGAAGGAAATGTAGCAGGAGCCTAGTGTTATGGAAATCTACTAAAGCTTATGTAATCTCTATTAGTAGTAGGCTAAGGAAGACCTATGCATTACTTGTTATGAATCAATCTCTTGGATTTTAGTTGAAGTCCTCTTACATTGTCTGTAACCTAATGTTTTACTTATTGAATTTCATAGGAAGCTATGGAAACTATGAAAGCAGAACCTCTTGCTAATGGGCAGCAACCAATTACTAGTGCTGATGTTGTTTGCAAGGTCCTCTATGTCCACCAGGGCAAGGCCCCCTCCCAGGTGAAAGCTCTAGTTTAGTTTTGGTGAATTGATGAAACCCTAGGTGCTAACCTTGTTTGCCTAAGTGATCATGAGATAGGGTAGCACATTCCAAGTGGTGGAGCAAATGGTGATGATCATGATGATGGTGATGGCCATGGAGATGATCAAGTGCACGAGCTTGGAAAAGAAGAAACAGAAAACAAAAGGCTCAAGGCAAAGGTATAAGTGGTAGGAGCCATTTTGTTTTAGGTGATCAAGACACTTAGCGAGTGTGATCACATTTAGGATAGATAGCCGTACTATTAAGAGAGGTGAAACTCATATCGAAATGTGGTCATCAAAGTGCCACTAGATGTCCTAATTCATTGCATATGCATTTAGATTCTAGTGAGTGCTAACACCCTTGAAAATGTTTTTGAAAATATGCTAACACACGTGCACAAAGTGATACACTTGGTGGTTAGCAAATTTGAGCAAGGGTGGAGAAGTTGGTGAAGTCGAGGGGATGTTTTTCCTCGACCAAACACTATGACCGGACTCTGGTCTGGCGTCCGGTCAGTAGAAGAAGAAGAAGAAGCGTAGCAAGGGTTTGGCGCTGGACGCTGAAGAAGAAGTGGACTGGACACATAGGGCATGTGTCTGGTTAGAGGTGACGTACACTAATGCTAGGCGAAGGAGCTGGCCAGAGAGGACCAGACTCGGGTCTACATCCGGTCATGTTTCACCTGATGCCTCCAGTCATAGATTTTCCTCTCTAGATGCTTACTGGACTCGATCGGACTCTGCACAGTCGTGGGGAGCAGCGCGTCCAATCGATGTGTGTTGGCATAGGAGCACGCGTGAGCAGGGCTAGCACTGGCGTGTCTAGTCCTATCTTGGCCATGTCTGGTGTGAACTTATCTGCGAAAGGAAGTTTGCTGACCACTAGGATTAGGCGGTGGAGGTTGAATGTGGAAGACACATGGTCGCATCGTAGCGACCGGATGCTGGGGTGTCTATGTCCGGTCATCTCGACCGGTGTGTCTAGTCAGTGCGCAGAGGGGTGAAACTCGTAACAAAATGCGGTTATCAAAGTGCCTCTAGATGTTCTAACTCATTGCATATACATTTAGATTCTAGTGGAGAGCTAACACCCATGAAAATGTTTGTGAAAATATGCTAACACACATGCACAAGGTGATACACTTGGTGGTTAGCACATTTGAGCAAGGGTGGTGAAGCTAGAGTTGAGGAGGCGCTGCTTGTAGTGAGCGGACGCTGGACCAGTGTGTCCGGTCAGTGGTGCCGAGGCTACACACCAGGGTTTAGTACCGGACACTAAACAATAATTGTGACCGAACGCGTAGGGCCTGAGTCCAGTTAGGCTGTGACGTATGCTAACGCGGGGAGCTGAGAAGAGACAGAGAGGACGAGACTTTGCCCTAAGTCTGATCACCACTGAGCTACCTCCCGGTGTAGTTTCGAGCATCGACCGAACTCAGGTAGGAGCGCATTCGGTCAGCGCTTGGTGTTGCGGGCGCGCGTGTGAGCTAACTGAGCACCGGCGCATTCGGACATCTTTAGCGCTGCATCCGATCATCACTTAGCCATTAGAGCTAGTCTATTGATTGTTGAGATCACGTGGACAAGGTTGAACATGGGGGACATGTGGATGGCATCCAGCGATTAGACGCTGGGTGGCCTACATCCGGTCACATCGACCGATGCCGTCTGGTCACCACATGAAAGGTGGTAGTGGGGAGCCAACGGCTCTTTTCTAAGGGGCTCCCTATATAAGTCATTTGGCCAGCTCTTGCTCACTCTCTTAGCCATTCTCATTGACATAGCAACCTAGTGAGCATAGCCAAGGCCCTCACACTCTTTTCCATCATTGATACATCATCTTTGTGAGATTGGGAGTGAATTCCAAGTGTATTGCTTGAGTGATTGCATCTAGAGGCACTTGGTGATTGTGTTTCGCTACTGTGATTTGATTGTTACTCTTGGAGTTTGCTGACTCCTAGATGGCTTGGAAAAGTGAGGATCGTCAAGTGGAGGAAGGTGATTGTCTCCAACTCCAATCATGATGATTAGTGAGGGGTTCTTGACCTTTCCCCAGTGGAGAGTCAAAAGGTACTCTAGTGGATTGCTCGTGGCTTGTGGATCCTCATCTTGTGTTAGTTGTGCGGCACCCGATTATGGGTTTGGCGTGTGATGCCAATTAGCATGTGAACCTCCAAGTGAGTGAATCGCCACAATGGGGACTAGCTTACCGGCAAGCAAGTGAACCATGGTGAAAAATCTTTGTGTCATCTCTTATCACTGGGTATCCTTGTGATTGATTGATCATCACTTGCCATGATGGTATAGCACTCCTATCCTTCCTTGCATTACCTTTCTAGTGTAGCTAAGCCCTTTAGTGTAGCTAGTTTTGAGGGCTAGCAAGTGTCAGTCTAGTGTGGTTAGTGAGGCTCTTTAGTTAGTCTTTGAGAGCTCACTAACTTAGTATAGTGTCTTAGCCTTTGTGTGCTTAGTGACAATGGCAACTAGAATTATGGGAGGTGACTTGCATTTTTAGTAGGCTAGCGCAATACTCACTTTGCCGTTTAATTAACTAACCACTTGGCTTAAGTGATGTTGTAGAATTTTTAATAGGCTATTCAACCCCCTCTAGCCATTTGGACATTTCAAGTGGTATCGGAGCCATGGTCACCATGATTTGAGGCTTAACAGCCTACTGGTGTCAAAATGGCTCAAATCAACAACACCAAGAAGCCACCCTAATTTGATGGTGTGAATTATCCATATTGGAAGTCAAAAATGATCACTCATATCAAGTCAGTCAATAGAAAGGTGTGGAAGGTGCTGGAGACCAAAATTGAGATAGTTGATCCAGAGGCTCCCACCGTGGCCGAAGAGGTTTTGTTACAAAACAATGATATTGCTCTTAGTGCCATTCATGATGCTATTGATGAGAGAACATTTGATCAAATCAAGAACATTGAGATGGCTCATGAGGCCTGGAAGAACTTGGAGGAATCATTTGAGGGCACACAAGCAGTGAAAGGTGCCAAGGCATACATACTCAAGGAGAAGTTTACTTGCTTCAAGATGAAAGATGATGAGAGTGTGCCTGGATATGTTTCATAGGCTACCAAGTGCCAGTCAATGATCTCAAAGCACTAGGAGAGGAGGAGAAGGACAAGGACTTTTCTCACAAGTTCTTGAGATGCTTACCCATAAGATTTGGCATGTTGGTCACCTTGCTAGTGAGGAGTGGTTTGGAAACAATGACACCAAACCAAGTGCTTAGAGATGTGATGATTGATGACACATATAGAGATGATGATGAGAAGGAAGAAAAGAACAAGGAGAAGAAAGATGAGAAGAAGGATGAAAAGAAGAAGAGTGTGGCATTCAAGGCCGGATACATCATCCAAGTGCAAGAGCAAGGCAAACGCAAGAGACATCAAGTGAAGATGAATGCTCAAGCTTTGATGAAGTTGATGATGAGAAGATGGCTCTTTTTGTGAAGAGATTTGGCAAGTTCATGATGAAGAAGGGCTATCGTGCAAGAAGAAAGAAATCATCATAAAGAAACAAAGATGGGGCAAGAACATGCTTCAAGTGTGGTAGCAAGGATCATCTTGTTGCTCAAAGCCCCTACAATAGTGAAATGAAGATGAAGACAAGAAGGGCAAGAAGGACAAGAAGGAAAAGAAACAAAAGAAGGACAAGATGACCTTCAAGAAAAAGAAGAAGGGTGGTTCATATGTGGTCACTTGGGATAGTGATGCTTCCTTAAGTGATGATGATAAGACCACCAAGAAGAAGGCTCTTGCAAGCATTGCTATTAATGAGAAGCCTTCCCTCTTCGACACCCCATCGACATGCTTCATGGCTAAGGCCACTAAGGTATAATCCGATGATGAGTGTGATGAGGAACATGATAAAAGTGAAAGTGAAAGTGATAATGATGATGAACCAACTAAAGATGAAATATTTGACATGATAGAAGATGCTAAATAACATTTTAACATTAAGAGAAGAGAATGCAATGCCTTGACTAAGGAACTAAAAGCCCTTAGGAAAGCCTTTTATGAGCTCAATGCATCTCACGAGAGTCTAAAGGAAGACCATAAGGAGCTTGGCAAAGCTCACAAAAAGCTTGAAAAAGCTCATTCCTCTCTACTTAATGAGCAAAATGAGAAGAAGCATGTTGTAACATGTGAAGTAGGCTTAACATGTGACATAATTGAAGAATCATTCTATAAGCCTATCATTGTTCATTCCACTAACCCTTCTTGTAGCACTTCCACTTCTACCTCATCTAGTAGTGATGGTCTCGCTTGTGATGCCTCACTAATGGTTGAGAATGAGACACTCAAGAAGGAGGTCAATGAGCTCACTCTCGCCTTAGGCAAGGCCTATGGTGGTGAAGACCACTTGCTTATGTGTTTGGGTAGCCAAAGAGCTTCTCTCTACAAAGAGGGATTAGGCTATACCCCCAACAAAGGCAAGGCCGCCTTTGCTCCTCACAAGACTAATTTTGTGAAGAACAATGGCTAGTATTGCTATAGTTGCAAGCAAGTTGGTCACAAAGAGCATGATTGTAGGAACAAGAAATCACATGCTAATGTATCCTCAATTAAGTTTGATTCTTGTTATTTGCTTACCAAGGGTACCAATGGTATAAAGGCTAAGTTTGTTGGTACATCCTTGTTGGGCTCAAAGAAGAAAGCTATTTGGGTGCCAAAAAGCTTGGTCACTAACCTTCAAGGACTCAAGCAAGTTTGGGTACCTAAAAGGAATTGATCTTCTTTTGTAGGTCAATTACAAAGCCAGAGGAAGGCATTGGGTTCTTGATAGTGGGTGCACTCAACACATGACCGGTGATGCAAGAATGTTCAACTCAAGTGGCAATGATGGTTATGATAGCATCACATTTGGTGACAATGGAAAAGGCAAGGTTAAAGGACTTGGTAAGATGGCAATATCTAATGATTTGAGCATATCCAATATGTTGCTAGTTGAGACCTTGAACTTCACTTTGCTACAATTGTGTGATCTTGGATTTCAGTGCATATTTGGAGTGGATGATGTAGAGATCATAAGTGTAGATGGCTCTAATTTGATCTTCAAAGGCTTTAGATATGAGAATCTATACTTGGTTGATTTCAATGCTAGTGAAACTCAATTATAAATATGCTTGTTCACTAAATCTATCATGGGTTGGTTATGGCATAGAAGGCTTGGTCATGTTGGAATGAAACAATTGAATAGATTGATTAAGCATGATCTAGTTAGAGGCTTGAGAGATGGGGTGTTTGAGAAGGACAAACTTTGTAGTGCTTGTCAAGCTAGATAACAAGTTGGACACCCATCCTAAGAAGAGTATGATAAGTACTAGCAAGGCATTTGAGTTCTTGCACATGGACTTGTTTGGGACAACACAATACACTAGCATCGGTGGAAACAAATATGGCTTTGTGACAGTGGATGACTTTACTAGATACACATGGGTATTCTTTCTAGTGGACAAAAGTGATGTGTTTGCAACTTTCAAATCATTTGTCAAGGGCATTCACAATGAGTTTGAAACAACCATCAAGAGAGTTAGAAGTGACAATGGTAGTGAGTTCAAGAATACTAGAATTGATGAGTTATGTGATGATTTTGGAATAAGACATCAATTCTCGGCCAAGTACACTCCACAATCAAATGGCCTTGTTGAGAGGATGAATAGGACACTTATTGATATGGCAAGGTCTATACTTAGTGAGTACAATGTGAGTCAGTCCTTTTGGGCTAAAGCAATCAACACCTGCTTGCTACTACATCAACCGATTGTATTGTCATCCATTGAAAGAGAAGACACCTTATGAGTGTTTGAATGGTAGAAAGCCCAACATTGCATATTTTTAGGTTTTTGGTAGCAAATGCTACATTTTGAAGAAATGCACTAGATTGAGAAAGTTTGACAAGAAATGTGATGAAGGATTCCTAGTTAGTTACTCTACTACAAGCAAAGCATATAGAGTTTGGAATTTGGATAGTGGTGCACTTGAGGAGGTTCATGATGTGGAATTTGATGAAACCAAGGGTTCCTAAGATGAGAATGAAAACCTTGATGATGTTGGTGAATTTAGGCCTAGGCAAGTGAATGATGATGAAGATGACAATGTGTAAGTGCTCTCTAATTCAAATGAAGTTGATACAAATCAAGCTAGTCCATCCTCTCAAGTCCAAGATCAACAAGTGGCTAGTACATCATCTCAACCAAGTGCAAGCAATCAAGTTCCAATACTCCAATCAACAAATATTGCAAGATATCATCCATTGGATCATATAATTGGAGATATTTCTAGAGGTGTACAAACAAAATCAAGATTAGCATCATTTTGTGAGCATTTCTCATTTGTGTCATTGATTGAACCAAAGAAGATAGATGAAGCTTTGAAGGATGTTGATTGGGTCAATGCTATGTATGAAGAGTTGAATAACTTCACAAGAAATCAAGTATGAGAGTTAGTTGAGAGGTCAAAGGGACACAATGTGATTGGAACCAAATGGGTCTTTCAAAACAAACAAGATCAAGATAGGATAGCAGTAAGGAAACAAAGCAAGATTGGTAGCACAAGGCTACACTCAAGTTGAGGGTCTTGACTTTGGAGAAACATATGCCCCAGTTGCAAGATTGGAAGCAATTAGGATCTTGTTAGCCTATGCTTGTGCCCATAACATCACGCTCTATCAAATGGATGTCAAAAGTGCATTTCTCAATGGATACATCAGTGAAGAAGTATATGTTGAGCAACCACCCAATTTTGAAGATGACAAGAAGCCCAACCATGTTTATAAGTTGAAGAAAACATTGTACGGCTTGAAGCAAGCACCTAGAGCATGGTATGAGAGGTTGAGGGATTTCCTACTCTCTAAAGGGTTCTAGATGGGCAAGGTTGACACTACTGTTTTCACCAAGAAGATTGGCAAGGACTTGTTTGTGTTGCAAATCTATGTAGATGACAATATCTTTGGATCAACCAATCAAGATTTTTGTGAAGAGTTTGGGAAGATGATGGCTAATGAGTTTGAGATGTCCATGATTGGAGAATTGAGTTACTTCCTTGGTATTCAAATCAAGCAATTGAAGGATGCTACATTTGTGAGTCAAGGCAAGTACATCAAAGACATGCTCAAAAAGTTTGGTATGAACTAAGCTGAGCCCATTAGTACACCTATGGGAACGAATGACAATTTAGATAGTGATGCTAGTGGCAACATGGTGGATCAAAACTTGTATCGATCTATGATTGGAAGCCTACTCTATGTGACCGCATCAACACCAGATATCATCTTTAGTGTATGCATGTGAGCTAGATTTTCAAGCCTCACCAAGAGAAAGTCATTTGAAGGCACCAAAGAGAATATAGATGTACTTGAAGCATACACAAAATAGTTGGTTTATGGTATCCCAAAGGAGCAAAGCTTGAGTTAGTTGGTTAATCCGATTCAGATTATGCGGGATGCAAAGTTGAGAGAAAGAGCACATCGAGCATATGTCATTTGTTGGGAAGATCACTTGTATCTTGGCCATCAAGGAAGCAAAATAGTGTTGCACTATTAACCGCCTGAGGCCAAATACATATCCGCCAGTAGTTGTTGTGCACAAATTCTTTGGATGGAGGCCACCTTGAATGATTTTGGAATCAAGTTCAAACAATTGCCATTGCTACGTGACAATGAGAGTGCTATCAAGCTCACCAACAACCCGGTTCAACATGCAAGAACAAAGCACATTGATGTCCGTCACCATTTCAAAAGAGATCACCAACAAAAAGGGAACATTTGCATTGAGAGCGGGGGCACTGAAGATCAACTTGCTGATATATTCAACAAGCCACTTGATGAGAAAAGGTTTTGCAAGCTAAGGACTGAGTTGAACATATTGGATTTCTCAAATATGTGTTGATGCACCCCCACTAATTACGACATGCCTCTCCTTTGAGCAATCCAATGTAAAAGTTAATTGGCATACATACATCCATTGCTAAGGAAATGTTTAGTGCATCTAGTCATTCCTCATATTTATAGGCTCATTCATGATAAACAAATGAATTTAATGCTTGTATTGTACCACTATTGCTTAAATGCTTGACTTGATCTAGTGGTAGCATATGGACATGTTTATGGGCTTGTGAACATAGTGTTTGATCTAGAAAATGAGCTATAAGTGTTTAACTCAACTATGGTACAAGATAACCATTAATTTGAGGTGTGAAGAAGCTTGTCCTTGGATCAAACCGAGTTAAATATCTTTGGCAAGTATTCTAGATTGAACTAAATTTGGAAAAATGATCCTCACCCCACTGATTGACTTTGATAATCTTAACCTCAACTAAAATTGGGGCTCACCTTTTGTGGTCATTGATGACAAAGGGGGAGAAGAACAAAGATATAAGTGATAGGGGAGAGAAACAAAGATAAAGGGGGAGAAAGAGAAAAGGGGAGAAATTTGACAAAGGAAGGGGATCAATCAAAATATGAGCTCACAAGTAGGGGAAGCAAGCTCATGGACATGGTTAATGCATTTGAATGTGCGTTTAAATATGTTTGCTTGCATTTGTCAAGTTTAATTTCGACATCCATGCTTGTGTGGTGTATGCTAGTTGTAGGTTTGAATGATGAAATGAAAAACTCGCATACATAGGATGATAGTTAGATATGCCTTGATTTTGTTTATACAAGTGGTACTAGAGCCTTGCTTCTAATTTGATCTCACGAGGTATTTAGTGTTTGTGTTTTACATGTGCTATCTAACAAATAATGGTGCTAAGGATGGTATATTGGTGCACTCTGATTGGTACCATGCTTCGAAGGTCCATCTCTTATATCTTAGCATCATTTGGTAGACATTGACTCCTATATTTTCTATCTAAGCATATGTGCAAGCTTCAATCCAAACCCTTAGCACATATGTAGGAGGAGCATTTGCTACCAATTTGGGTTTATGGAACTTGTCCAAATCCTTTAAACATGGTAAAAATGCTTGGGCAAGCAACATGGATTCAAAATGATTTTAATTCATATCTTTGTGAAAGGGTTGTCATCAATTATCAAAATGGGGGAGATTGAAAGCTCTAGTTTGGTTTTGGTGAATTGATGAAACCCTAGGTGCTAACCTTGTTTATCTAAGTGATCATGAGATAGGGTAGCACATTCCAAGTGGTGGAGCAAATGGTGATGATCATGATGATGGTGACGGCCATGGAGATGATCAAGTGCTTAGGCTTGGAAAAGACAAAAGAGAAAAACAAAAGGCTAAAGGCAAAGGTATAAGTGGTAGGAGCCAATTTGTTTTGCTGATCGAGACACTTAGCGAGTGTGATCACATTTAGGATCGATAGCCATACTATTAAGAGGGGTGAAACTCATCGAAATGCAGGTTATCAAAGTGCCACTAGATGTTCTAACCCATTGCATATGCATTTAGATTCTAGTAGAGAGCTAACACCCTTGAAAATGTTTGTGAAAATATGCTAACACACATGCACAAGGTGATAGACTTGGTGGTTAGCACATTTGAGCAAGGGTGGCAAAGTTGGAGTTGAGGAGGCGCTGTTTGTAGCCGACCGGACGCTGGATCGAACTGCTGGACCGATGCGTCCAGGTCAGTGGTGTCGAGGCTATGGCGCAAGGGTTTAGCACCAGACGCTAAATAGTAATTGTGACTAGACACGCAGGTCCTGCGTCTAGTCAGGCTATGACGTATGCTGATGTGGGGAGCTGAGAAGAGACAGAGAGGATCGGACTCTGCCCTGAGTCCGATCACCACCAAGCGGACGCATCAGGTCACCAAAACCTCAGGTTTTGGAGCTCACGGTGTAGTTTTGGGCTCTGACTAGACTTAGGGAGGAGCGCGTCTGGTCAGAGCTTGGTGTTGCGGGCGCGCGCTGTGAGCTGACTAAGCACCGGCGCGTCCAATCATTTTTAGCACTGCGTTCGATCATCACTTAGCCATTGGAACTGGTCTGTTGACCATTGAGATCAGATGGACAAGGGTGAATGCGGGGGACATGTGGACGACATCTAGTGACCAGACATTGGGTGGCCTATGTCCGATCACATCGATCGACTTGTCTGATCGCCTTGTGAAAGGTGGCAGTGGGGAGCCAATAGCTCCTTTCAAAGGGGCTCCCTATTTAAGTCATTTGGTCGGCTCTTGCTCACTCTCATGGCCATTTTCATTGACATAGCACCCTAGTGAGCATAGCCAAGGCCCTCCCACTCTTCTCCATCATTGATTCATCATCTTTGTGAGATTGGCAGTGAATCTAAGTGCATTGCTTGAGTGATTGCATCTAGAGGCACTTGGTGATTGTGTTTCGCTACGTGATTTGCTTGTTACTCTTGGAGTTTGCTGACTCCTAGATAGCTTGGAGTAGTGAGGATCGTCGAGCAGAGGAAGGTGATTGTCTTCGGCTCTAGTCGTGGTGATTGTGAGGGGTTCTTGAGCTTTCCCTAGCAGAGAGCCAAAAGGTACTCTAGTGGATTGCTCGTGGCTTATGGATCCTCATCTTGTGTTGGTTGTGCGGCACCTGATTATGGGTTTGGCGTGTGATGCCAATTAGCGCATGAACCTCCAAGTGAGTGAATCGCCACAATGGGGACTAACTTGCCAACAAGCAAGTGAACCTCAGTGAAAAATCTTTGTGTCATCTCTTATCACTAGGTATCCTTGTGATTGATTGATCATCGCTTGCCACGATAGTATAACACTACTATCCTTCCTCGCATTACCTTTCTAGTGTAGCTAAGCCCTTTAGGGTAGCTAGTTTTGAGGGCTAGCAAGTGTCGGTCTAGTGTGGTTAGTGAGCCTCTTTAGTTAGTCTTTGAGAGCTCACTAACTTAGTATAGTGTCTTAGCCTTTGTGTGCTTAGTGACAATAGCAACTCGAATTGTAGTAGGTGGCTTGCATTTTTAGTAGGCTAGCACAATACTCGCTTCGCCATTTAATTGACTAACCACTTGACTTAAGTGTTGTTGTAGAATTTTTAATAGGCTATTTACCCCCCCCCCCCCATCTAGCCTTTAGGACCTTTTATGCGTTCGGTCATCCCGACCAGCACATCCGGTTAGTGCGCAGCGGCACCCCCTTTGAGCATAATGACTCTATTTCATTGGGGGCTCTATAAAAGCGAGTTGGCCGGCTCTTGCTCACACTCTTGGCCATTTGCATTGCCTATACACTCTTGTGAGCCAGGACAACACTCTCTCACTCACTTAGCTTGATTGGATCATCACTTTAGTGAGATTGAGAGCATCCAAGTGCATTGCTTGAGTGATTGCATCTAGAGGCACTTGGTGATTGTGTTTCACTACGGATTTTGCTTGTTACTCTTGGTGGTTGCCACCACCTAGATGACTTGGTGCAGTGAGGATCATCGAGCAGAGGAAGGTGCTTGTCTCCAGCTCTGATCATGGTGATTGTGAGGGGTTCTTGACCTTTCCCTAGTGGAGAGCCAAAAGGTACTCTAGTGGATTGCTCGTGGCTTGTGGATCCTCATCTTGTGTTGGTTGTGCGGCACCAAATTGTGGGTTTGGTATGTGATGCCAATTAGCGCGTGAACTTCTAAGTGAGTGTATCGCCATAACGGGGACTAGCTTGCCAGCAAGCAAGTGAACCTCAGTGAAAAATCTTATGTCATCTCTTGTCACCAGGATTCTATTATGTCTGATTGGCTTCATCTTGTGATTGGCTCATTCCTCGACACAACGGTATAACACACTATCCCTCTCTTGTATTTACATTCATAGTGTAGCTAAACTCTTTAGTGTAAGTAGTTTTGAGAGCTAGCTTATGTCTTATCTAGTGGTTAGTGAGGCTCTTTAATAGTCTTTGAGAGCTCACTAACTTGGTGGTACTGACCTAGCCTTGTGTGTGACTTAGAGACTATAGCAACTAGAATTTTGGTTAGGTGGCTTGCATTTTTAGTAGGCTAGCGCAACATTCGCTTCGCTTCATAATTGTCTAACCACTTGGCTTAAGTGTTGTTGGAGAATTTTTAATAGGCTATTCACCCCCCCCTCTAGCCATTAGGACCTTTCAAGTAGTATCAGAGCCATGGTCACCATGATTTGAGGTTTAACAACCTTCGGTGTCAAAATATCTCAAATCAACAACACCAAGAAGCCACCCCAATTTGATGGTGTGAATTATCCATATTGGAAGTCAAAGATGATCACTCACATCAAGTCAATCAATAGAAAGGTGTGGAAGGTGGTGGAGACCAAAATTGATATAGCCGATCTGGAGGCTCCCACCACGGTCGAAGAAGTTTTGCTGCAAAACAATGATATTGCTCTTAGTGCTATTCATTATGCTCTTGATGAGAGAACATTTGAGCAAATCAAGAACATTGAGATGGCTCATGAGGCTTGGTAGAAGTTGGAGGAATCATTTGAGGGCACTCAAGCAGTGAAGGACGCCAAAGCTTACATCCTCAAAGAAAAGTTTGCTAGCTTCAAGATGAAGGATGATGAGAGTGTACCAGAGATGTTCCATAGGCTCTAAGTACTTGTCAATTATCTCAAAGCACTTGGTGAGGAAGTGAAGGACAAGGACTTCTCCCATAAGTTCTTGAGATGCTTACCATCAAGGTTTGGCATGTTGGTCACTTTGCTAGTGAGGAGCGGTTTGGACACCATGATACCAAACCAAGTGTTGGGAGATGTGATGACTGATGACACATATAGAGATGATGATGAAAAGGAAGAAAAGAACAAGGAGAAGAAAGATGAGAAGAAGGATGAAAAGAAGAAGAATGTGGCATTCAAGGCCAGTTCATCATCCAAGAGCAAGAGCAAGGCAAAGTAAGAATCATCAAGTGAAGATGAAGAGTACATGAGCATTAATGAGTTAGATCATGAGAAGATGGCTCTATTTGTGAAGAAGTTCAGCAAGTTTATGATGAAGAAGGGCTATCATGCAAGAAGAATGAAATCTTCATCAAGAAACAAGGATGAAGCAAGAAGAATGAAATCTTCATCAAGTGCTTCAAGTGTGGTAGCAAGGATCATCTTGTTGCTCAATGTCCCTACAATAGTGACAATGATGATGATAACAAGAAGAGCAAGAAGAAGGACAAGAAGCAAAAGAAAGAGAAGAATGACAAGATGACCTTCAAGAAAAAGAAGAAGGGTGGTTCATATGTGGTCACTTGGGATAGAGATGCTTTCTCAAGTGATGATGATTCAAATGATGATGACAAGACCACCAAGAAAAAGGCCCTTGCAAGCATTGCTATCAATGAGAAGCCTTCCCTCTTCAACACTCCATCGACATGCTTCATGGCTAAGACCACTAAGGTATAATCCGATGATGAGTGTGATGAGGAACATGATAAAAATGAAAGTTATAGTGATGATGATGAACCAACTAAAGATGAACTATTTGACATGTTAAAAGATGCTAAAGAACATTTTGACATTAAGAGAAGGGAATGCAAAGCCTTGACTAAGGAACTAAAGGCCCTTTGGAAAGCCTTTGATGAGCTCCATGCATCTCATGAGAGTCTAAAGGAAGACCATGAGGTGCTTGGCAAGGCTCACAAGAAGCTTGAAAAAGCTCATTCCTCTCTACTTAATGAGCAAAATGAGAAGAAGCATGTTGTAACATGTGAAGTAGGATTAACATGTGATATAATTGAAGAATCATTCTATAAGCCTATCATTGTTGGTTCCACTAACCCTTCATGTAGCACTTCCACTTCTACCTCATCTAGTAGTGATGGTTTCACTTGTGATGCCTCACTAATGGTTGAGAACGAGACACTCAAGAAGGAGGTCAATGAGCTCACTCGCGCCTTAGGTAAAGCCTATGGTGGTGAGGACCACTTGCTTATGTGCTTGGGTAGCCAAAGAGAATCTCTCTATAAAGAGGGATTAGGCCATACCCCCAAGAAAGGCAAGGCCACCTTTGCTCCTCATAAGACTAGTTTTATGAAAACCAATGGCTGGTATTGCTATAGTTGCAAGCAAGTTGGTCACAAAGAGCATGATTGCAAGAACAAGAAATCACATGCTAATGTATCCACAATCAAGTTTAATTCTTGTTATTTGCTTACCAAGGGTACCATTGGTATAAAGGCTAAAGTTGTTGGTACATCCTTGTTGGGCTCAAAGAAGAAAGCCATTTGGGTGCCAAAAAGCTTGGTCACTGTTGGTATTTATTAACTTGTAACTTGTTTTAGTAGCCACGTAAGTCTACATCTCTTAGCATTACTATTACTAAGTTGTCATCCCTAGTGATGATGCCAGAGATACTTATGATTGCTGCCTAGTCCTACTACTAGAGTAATACTAAGTAGTTCTTTATTATTTCATGTGACTAGAAAGAATATATAGATATGAATGAAAAGGAATCTACAAGCGCACAGATAATATACCATTGTAGCACTTCACCCAGGAGTATTCCAAGTATCGTTATTTATATTTTTACCACAAGGAAGGTCTAGCATGGACTTGTATTGATAACTTATACTATTGATGGAGAAGTAAACCAATACCAATGTTCTACTCATAACATGGGTAAGTAATAGGATAAGATATTTATATGATAAGTATTGATCAATAATAAATCACTCAGAGTACTCCTTTCTATGGTATTAGCATAGTCAGGTAGAATATTAGAGGAATAATTCCTAAGTCATTCTTAATTACAAATCAAAGCATATTATGGTTAGTGCAATTACACCTAGTAATCATGGTTAAGACCAACTTCATATCTACACATAAGGGATATTACTAAAGAAGATTAAGAATAGAGCTTGTCTTCCTTCGTAACTGGATCCTACGTGCAAACCTATATTCGGGGAGTGAACTACAAAGGACTCAACGGGAGTGTAACATCTACGATCTACCACATGACCTGGAATATAGGGTGTATCCGTAGGTAAACAATGTATAAGCACCACGCTTACACAATGTCGGCCACTCACCCATGGTACCCTAGAGTGAGTGTTATACAAACTTATGCATGAACATGAGGGTAATCCAACTATACTAAGCATATAATCAAAGTAAACCATGAACATTATAATAAAGAACATAAATGAGATGAATACTAATATTGTCATAACAATTGTAGCAAACATATAAAAGTAATGAGAGATACAAAAGAGAGGGGGTACAAAGATTATACCAAACCACGCTCTTGACAATATTAGGAATCCAAGCGAAGCCTGCTTGCCTCCCTCTAGACCTAGCCTAACTAGCTATACCCTAGAATATGGTGGAGCTTTGAGGATGATTAGGGTTTCTATCTTCACAAATGACTTATGCCTCTGGGGGTGGCAGGGGTTGGTATATATAGGCCGGAGCATCAATCCTGAGCCCTTGGATAAAACTGACTTGAATAAATGGCGTAGATGCATCCTAGGAGGCCGTGGAGAACCGACATAACAACGGGGAGATAGATAGGTGGGCCCAGGGGCCCAACGGCATGCAGGTGGGGCCAGTCGATCCCACCTAGCAGCCACTCGTGGTCTACCTCAGCACGATGTCCTCTGGTGTCCTCTAGAACCTTCTAGTGTCTGTTTCATGGTGGATAAGCATGATTAATTTTGACATGTAGGTCTGCCTTGATAGTTTTCTTGTTAAACCCTATAGAAATCACAAATTCACCAAAACTCGTGGAATTTATTAGTTTAGACCCCTAGACCTTTGTTGGTGATCATATTTATGCCCTTATACATGTTATATTGATGGTTTATAATGGTTGTTAACTACCGTCAACAAACTCCCACAAGCTTAACCTTTGCTAGTCCCTTAGCAAAACTAAACTTAGTAAATCAATCTAGAGTTGCATCAATGTTTTCACTCCTCAAAAGTACGCATGCATTCAAACAAGAATTTTCCTTCGGATTAGAATGAATCGATCTGACTTTCAAACTTACCCATATTACCTTCAACCATGGGACTTCTTAGCCTTCACTTGGGTCTTGAGCAATTGAAAGACAGAACGATCAAGTCAAGCACTATGTCTCAAGTTCTTTGCTCAACCATTATTCCAGAGTTTTTATAAGTTTTCAAAATAAAACTTAGAGCTTCCATTGTATGGCACTCTCAAGTCTCTCAATATATGTGGTATTTGTGGATCCTCACCAAGGCAATAATGATATTATGCCTTTCTCTTCATACAACTAAGGCTTATGTGGAGCTCATAGGAGTGGAAATAGCATGAAAGAGCATACTTGTAATACATACATTGTAAAGTCAAACCTCGGATCCAAAGAGAGTTGAGTCATACAATCAAATCAAGATGTGCATGTGTGTGGATGTATATGTGGATATATGTGGTGGCTAACCTAATTCTACTATGCTCCTTGAAAACATATCTCTTTTGAAACTTAGAAATTCTTTTGCAAGAAAATAGGGGATATCTTATTCATCTTTTTTTCAGACGATCATCTGAGTATCCATTGTTTTCAATATCTCAAACACTTGTCCAATTTTTTTAACTCTTTTTTATGAATAACTTTTGCATAGCCCCATGCTTCTTTTCTGCAACAAAACTTTTGAGAGATAGCAATAAGAACTTGGAGCATTTATTTGATGAATATCCTATCAGGCATATTTTTTTGTGTTCACTCCCAGTGTAGGAGTACAACATTTTTGGATGGATCTAGATGGAATGGCATGTTTTTGCACCTACCCCTAGTGTAGGAGTGGTGCATATGTGAGGGGATGTACGTGATCTTGATTTTAAGAGCAAGACAAACCTCTCATAAGGGTCAACAAAGACTGACTAAACTCAATGCAAAATAAGCAGCATATATGTAGAAGTTTTCCTAGTCTAATCATATATGGCTCTGGTAGGAATTCAAGCTTTGTCATATAGGAGCTCATCATGAAGCATTTTTATGTTTTTTCAAAAGATAAATCTCTAGAACTTTAGTATCACTTGGAACAAGATAAACAGCAGCTTAGACCTTCTCATATCTTATCCATCGATTACCTAGACTTAGATCAAGCATATGCTACCCACGAGTTTCAAATTTAGAGTAAATTCTTATATCAAAACGGTTGTATCCAAAACTCAGGAGAATTCAAGGCTGAAAACTAGGTACTTGAAAGGAATTACAATAGAGCAACTATTCATCATTTCCATTCAAGAGATTATCCTTTGAGTCCTTTTATTTATTCAGTTCTTAAAAATCAAACTTTAAAGAAATCTAGACATACTCTTTTTATTTTGTTTTCTCACTTTTAAGATCACACCTTATTAAATATTAGCTAGCTAAGATAAATTTTTATTTTGCTTTTAGTTATGCATCTTTTTTTAACTAGTATATAACAAACTCACTAATAGCGAAATCAAAGGAAAAATAATACTTATCTAGATACATGGGGGATGCTCCTCTCCCAAACTAGATGTTGTCATGATCAAATGTTGAAGTTGAGTGATCCTTCTTAGAACAGATTTTCTAGTAGATGTCTTTCTCATCCATCAGGAAGTTGGTTTCTCTCAGAGGGTGCACTCTTGGTGGAATGAGATGAAGTCGACCGGGTGAACTTGCTCTTGATCTCATGTATATCATCCTGCAAAATACTAACAAGAACACCAAAACTCATGGAACGGATTAGGATAATGGGTTAGCGGCTAGCCGTTTGGAGATTAGTTGCTCTTGAGGTTAGGAATATTTCTGTTTTGGCAGATTTTTAGCAAGATGTTTTTTTTTAATTTTCTCATTTATGATATGTAGAACATAAAAATATGTATGCATGATATTTTTAATTTTATGCCACCACAGTAAATATTCTTACGGGTTTTTACACTCCGTAGAAGTATTCACATGGGGCTTAAGGTTTTTATAATGCAATGATAAAATGCAATCATAAAACTTTTTATCTTTCTTTTCTAAATGCAATGCTAATGCAGAAAAGTAAATATGCTAAAATAATTCATGCAACGCGAAAAAGTGAATATGGATAACTACTGATGTTACCTCCTGGCGAGAGTTTGGAATTTTACGTCCTCCGGACAGGACTTGGCTAGAGAAGAGTCCTTCATTATTTAGGTGCATCATCTGGTCTCAGAGATGGAGACCTTGACGGTTGCACCTCTTGTGATGTTGACACAGATGACGTCACATTTTCCTTCCATACCTGCTTGGTCTGTAGACTTGACTTTGGCAGAGTGGGTTCATCTTTCACAACTTCTTTAGGTTCTTCATCTTTTTCCCATCCACTCTTTGGGAGTTCACTCTCTAGGCATCAGGATGATCGACGTCTCCTCCTAGAGCAGGTCTTCTTGGGCTATTCATAAGTAGTATAACTATTGAAATAGCAGTGGCGGACTAGGTGCACTCAGTGTACTATGGAGGATCATCTGAGTCAGGTTGTATGTAGGGAACTCTGTAGTAGCACCACTGTACTCAGCTAGTATCTTAGGCGGCCTCACTGTAACTGCCCTATGAATAAGAAATGTGATCCAGTGAGCATAGGGCAACTGATGGTGACCTCTGAACCCCTCAGCAATAGTATCCTCCATCTCTGATAGAAGGAGATCCCAAATGTCAAACATAGTCTGTTGCATCAAAGAGTTTAGAAGCCATAACTGAATGCGAGTCAAGCCCTCATGATACCCCATCCTCGGAATCAAAGTCCTCCTCATAATAGCATCCAGCACTCTAGCTGTAGGAGTGAGATCACTAGGAGTCCTACTCAACCCCTCGCCAAAAGGCTCTTTGAAGCAGTGGTAGACTAGATCTGTAGGAGGTACCATACTGCCATGAGGGTGTCTAGGAGGCATTGTCTGTCCATAGCAAACCTCATGTAGCCTAATGGGCTACTCCTGAAGCCTAAGAATCTCCTTGAACCTAGTGCTCGTCAACCTGTAATCTCTACCTCTGAATGCAAAGTGAATATATCTATGCTGTGGGTCAATCCAGAGAGTAGCATAGAACTGATGGACCCAAGATGGAACATATAGACTAGTCCATCCAAGTAAATCTGTCAGCCCTGGTAGATATGCAAGGTAGGGGCGAATATACTCACCAGCTACTGCAACTATGGACTCAATGTTACACACCCTCTATGACCTAAATAGTGCCCCACTGTTAAGATATGCACTGTAGAAGTCTTCCTGCAGTGGTGTGTAAAAGCCCTCTGAAGCTCTATCATCCCTCCTCGGTGGGAACCAATGTTCAAAGTCCATAAATCTGAGCTGTTACACCTGCTTGGCCATAGTGGCCCTCAAGTCTAGATGAGTCACTGACGGCGGACCCTTTGGTCTAGGAGGCGAACAAGAACCCCTCCATTGTGTCTCTACCCTCGGTGTGACTGGAGCACAGGTACGACCAGAGCGATGTAGCTGTGGCTGAGGTGCCTACTCTGTCTCCTCGGCCTGCTCTCCCTCCTAAGTCTGCTCTGTTGGCTGTGGCTCCTGTTGTGACTCCCCCTGAGGCTGACTCTCATCCAAGACAACTTGTCGTCCCACAACCATGACAGTCCTAGCTGGACCACCACGATGGCGCTCAACCTGCTCAAGTGCATCTCTTGTCGCTGGTGGAAGCTGATCTGCAATAACAACACCACTGCGAGCACCTCCTCTCTCGGCATGATCTGTGGCCTCTACAACTGCAGCTGCTCTAGTTGTATCTGTATCTAGATACTTGTGCTTCCTTGTTGCTAGCTTCTTTGTCGCCTTGCCTTTTGGATCTACAGGCAAGCGTGGTAGACGCCTCAGATCCTCATCACCTAGACCACCTCCGGCGTTCTTGACATGAGCCATCTAAAGGATTTGAAAAGAACAACTACCGCTGACAAGAAACAACTGCTAACTATCACTTCTGAGGCTTGGCCTCGATCCGTACTCACGAGCTTGGCCCCGAGTTGACTGACAACTGCAAATAGGACCTCAACGACACCGACTTGCTACATGATAGAATAGATAGGATATACAAATAATTTTAATTATTCATCTGGAGATACAAAACCCTAAGAAAGCAAGCAATTAGGTACGAAATTGGAAATGAGGGCTTGCTACCTGATGAACTGGCAAATCGACGAGAAGAGAAGTGAATCGGGGAACCACCAGAAATCCAAGGGTTAGGGTTGGTAGTGGCGTGGCGGCTAGGGTTCACGGCGCTGAAATAGAGTAGGGACACGGCAATGCTAGGGCACAGCAGTGTAGGCATAGGGAGGCGGTGCTTGAGTTGCGTGGAAGTAGGGCGGTGCAGATAGGGCACGGTGGCGTGGAGAGGTGCACGGGCATGGCAGCGCTCAGAAGCGGTGCGAGAGCAGCACGGCAGAGCTGAGGCACGGGCAAGAAGCACGGCAGCACGGGCAATGCAGCACGACGACAAGGGGAGGCGCTGGTCGGCTGCGCGGGAGTGGAGCAGCAGCATAGCTAGGGCACAATGAGCTTTGGCGTGGTGTGGAGGCTTGGGAGCGACGATGATGGCAGATGTAGCTCTAGGTCAAGTCACCGGCACAATTTATGGTGGCCCCCAACGGAGTAAAAAAGGAAACTAAGAAAGAATCTAGGTCCCGCACATTTTCTACTGACCAGACACTCCGGTGCCAGTGACCGGACGCTACCACCCGGCATTTGGTCGATTCCAGAGAGGTCCAAATCCCCTAGAATCGTGACCGGATGCATCCGATCCCAACTGACCGGACATAGCCAGAGTCCAATCAATACTGACTTCGGCTTCTTCGCTTGACCAGACGCTGGATCGCCTTCTGACCGGACGCTGGAAGAACACTATTTTAGCGTCCGATCACTCCTTCTTAGCAGCAGTTCACCTCTTGTGAACTGACTGGATGCTGGACATCAGAGTCCAGTGCAGCGTCCGGTCACTCTTTTTCTAGCAAATCTTCAAAGTCCTTCATGCTGCCTGTTCCCAATCAAGTCCCAACTCTAATAAGATCCAAATAAACACCAATTGGGACTGATATGAATGACATCTCTCAAACCTTCAAGTTTTTCAAAATATTTTGCCTTAGGCTATAATCTTTTTTAAGAAAATAGGCAATAAGAGGGCAATTGAAGATAAATGACAAAGCAACATTCATGCATGTGCAATGCAATACTTGAAAGTAAATCTAGTTGCTTGTTAAGTTTGATCCAAGGTTAAGCTTCTTCACACGCTTTACGGCAGTTATCTTAACCATGTTAGACAAGCCTTATATGCATTACCAAAAATTAAACATGTTGTATATTACAATGCAATGCAAGGAACAACACAAGCTCATTTTTTAGTGAAGTTACTAAAATCAAGAACATTGAGCTCATTCCGCAATCAACAAAATGTTGCCTCATCTAGCGGTTTAGTGAAGATATCTGCCAATTGATCCTCGGTCCTTACACCTTCTAATGATATATCATTTTTAGCAACATGATCTCTAAGAAAGTGATGGCGGATATCTATGTGCTTGGTGCGAGAGTGTTGAACCGGATTATTTGCAAGTTTTACCGCACTTTCTTTGTCGCACAAAAGAGGTACTTTTTCTAGAACTACACCATAGTCTAGCAAAGTTTGTTTCATATAAAGTATTTGTGCACAACAAGCACCCGCGGCAATGTATTCTGCTTCAGCGGTGGACAAGGCCACACTATTTTGTTTCTTGGAGGACCAAGACACAAGTGATCTACCAAGCAAATGGCACCCTCTAGATGTGCTTTTTCTATCAACTTTGCAACCCCATAATCCGAATCAGAATAGCCAACTAATTCAAATATAGCTCCATTGGGATACCAAAGACCAATGCTTGGTGTGTGCTTAAGATACCTAAGGATTCTTTTAACGGCAATCAAATGAGTTTCCTTAGGATTAGCTTGAAATCTAGCACACATACATACACTAAACATGATGTCAGGCCTAGATGCGGTTAAATATAACAAGCTACCAATCATAGAGCAATAAAGAGTTTAATCAACCGTGTTACCTCCCTCATCTAGGTCGAGATGTCCATTAGTTGGCAATGGTGTCTTGATTGGATTATATTCATCCATCTTGAATCTTTTGAGAAGATCATTTGTATATTTCTCATGAGAGATGAAAATCCCTTCTCTCATTTGCTTGACTTGAAAACCAAGAAAGAATGTAAGCTCACCAATCATCGACATCTCGAACTCCTTCGACATCAATTCACCAAACTCTTTGCAAGAATCTTCATTTGATGGTGCAAAGATGATATCATCAACATACACTTGACAAATGAAGATATGCCCATCAAGCTTCTTGGTGAATCATGTGGTGTTGACCTTCCCAATGGTGAAGCCCTTCTCAATTAGGAAGTCTCGAAGGCGCTCATACCAAGCTCTTGGGGCTTGCTTAAGCCCATATAATGCCTTGGACAACCTATAAACATGATTAGGATATCTAGGGTCTTCAAACCCAGGAGGTTGATCAACATAGACTAGTTCATTAATAAAGCCATTTAAAATGCACTTTTCACATCCATTTGATAAAGTTTCATTTCATGATGTGATGCATATGCAAGGAGGATACGAATGGCTTCTAATCTTGCAACCAGTGCAAAGGTCTCTCCAAAATCCAAACCTTCAACTTGAGAGAACCCCTTTGCAACTAGTCTTGCCTTGTTCCTCACAACTACACCTTGATCATATTGCTTATTTTGGAACACCCACTTTGTTCCAATGACTCTTGCACCTTTTGGTCGCTCTTCAAGAGTCCAAACTTCATTGCGGGTGAAGTTGTTCAACTCTTCATGCATGGCATTTATCCAATCCAGATCTTGAAGAGCTTCTTCTACCTTGGTAGGCTCAAAACAAGAGACAAAAGAGCGATGAGCAATAAATGAAGCAAGTTTTTGTGAATGAATCATTACACCCTTTGATGGACTCCCTATGATGAGATCTTGTGGATGATCTTGTAGTAGAGGTGTATTTCTTCTATTGACCACTTGAGGAGGAGGTCGTGGAGCATCAACATCTTGTGCTTGTGTCACCATTTGCTCATGGGAGACATGAGTATCTTCATTTTCAACTCTCCCATCTTTATCACCATCTTGTGGCACACTTGATGAAGAAGGTGGATCAATCACTTGTACATTATCTTCATCATCTTTAGGCTTAATGTCACCAACCGATATGTTCTTCATAGCCTCCCTCAATGGTTCATCACCTACATCATCAAGATTCTCATGTGCTCCTTGGGAGCCGTTAGATTCATCAAATTCCACATCATATGTTTCTTCAACCAAGCCAATGGCCTGATTAAATACTCTATATGCTTTGGACTTTGATGAGTAACCAACAAGGAAACCAATATCACAATGTCTTTAAAACTTCTCTAGGTGTTGCCGCTTCTTGTAGATGTAGCATTTGCAACCAAACACTCTAAAGGAGACGCCTGGCTTTTTCCCATTGATCAACTCATAAGGTGTCTTACTAAGGAACTTTTGAAGGAATAGGCGGTTGGATGCATAGCATGCGGTGTTGATAGCTTCTAACCATAGAGCTTCAGGGGTGTTGTATTCATCTAGCATTGTTCTTGCAAGAGTAATTAATTTTCGGTTCTTTCTCTCAACTACACCATTTTGTTAAGGAGTATATGTTGTGGAGACCTCATGCTTGATCCCAACTTTATCACAATAGGCTTCTATATTTGTGTTGTCAAATTCCTTCCCATTGTCACTTCTAATCTTCTTGAGCTTTACTTCAAATTCATTTTGTGCTCTCTTAGCAAACTTCTTGAAGCAAGATGCAACTTTGGATTTGTCATGAAGGAAGAATACCCATGTGTATCTTGAATAGTCATCAACAATCACAAGACAATAAAGATTTCCTCCCAAACTCTTGTATGTTGTTGGTCCAAATAAATCCATGTGAAGGAGTTCTAGCACTCTTGTGGTTGACATGAAAGCTTTGGTTGGATGAGTATTTGCAACTTGCTTGCCGGCTTGACATGCACTACAAAGCTTGTCCTTCTCAAACTTCACATCCTTCAACCCTCTCACTAAATCATTCTTCATTAGCTTCTTGAGTGAGCTCATCCCAACATGAGCAAGTCTTCTATGCCATAGCCACCCAAGTGTTGTTTTGGTGAATAGGCATGTCTTCAAGTTAGCATCTTCGGAGGTGAAATCCACTAAATATAGGTTGTTGTATCTAAATCCTTTGAATATCACTTGATCATCATCCTTCTTAGATACAACAACTTCCTTCTCGGTGAACAAGCATTGGAAGCCAAGATCACACAATTGTCCAACGGATAGCAAGTTGAAGCTCAATGAAGCAACATATAGCACATTTGAGATAGAATGATCATTTGATATTGCCACTTTACTCAATCCTTTAACCTTGCCCTTTGAATTATCTCCAAATGTGATTCTTTCTTGTCCATCTACTTCTTCATCTAGTGAGGTGAACATATGAGGATCACCGGTCATATGTTGTGTGCAACCACTATCAATAACCCAATGACTTCCACAGGTCTTGTAGTTCACCTACACACAAGAGATCAAGCTTTAGGAACCCAAACTTGTTGAGGGCCCTTCACCTTCTCAACAAGTGACTTTGCAACCCAAATTTTCTTAGGCCTATTCTTGTTGGGAGGTCCTAAGAACATGACTTTCATTTTCCCACTAGAATCCTTTCTAAGCATGTAGTGAGCATTGAAGGCAAAAGGTCTAGCATGCTTGGGCAAGGGTTGTGGTGGTGGAGTTTGGCACTCATGAGCAAAATAGCCTTCTTGTCCACACTCAAAGCATCTCTTTGGCTTCGGCTTTGATTTGTGTTGTTGTTGAGCTTGAGCCTTCTTCTCTTGGTTTGCCAAATACCCAATGCCACTTCTATCCATCTTCATGATGGTGTTCATAAGTAGCTCACTTTGTAGATGCTTGCCTCTTGTGAACTTGCTCAATCCAATCTTGAGATGCTCTTTCTCCAACTTGAGCTTCTTGTTCTCTTCTTTGAGAGCATCATTGTTTTTCTCTTCCTTGAGCTTCTTGTTCTCTTCTTTTAGCTTCTCATTCTCAAGCATCAAATCACCATCATGATCCAGAGTTTCTAGCACAATAGTGTTGTGGCTTTTGATCTCTTTAAGATCTTTCTTGAGCTTTTCATTGTCATTCTTGAGCTTGACAAACTCATCATAATCATCGGCCTCAACCACTTGCTTGCCCTTGCTACTAGATCTTTGCTCAATGCTCTCAATGATCAAATCATCACATGATGTAGCTATATCAATCTTAACAACATTGTTAGTAGCATCATGTGGCTCATGGGATAGAAATTCTTGAGCAGTGACAAGATTATCATGATTAACTTTAAGAGTAGTGTATTCTTCTTTTAGCTTGTTGTGGCTAGTGATGAGCTCTTTGTGCATCCCCTCAAGTTTATCATGTTTATCTTTAAGCTCTTTCTTAGAAGATTTGAGCTCCTTGAGTTTGGATGATATAGCATTATTTGCTTCTCTAAGCTCAACACTAGCCTTTTCGGCTATATCACATTTTGCTAAAAGTGAATCATTCTTAGCTTCTAGTTTTTTATTCTTAGCTCTACTCTTTCTTATGATCTTAGTGTATTGATTTAGCAATTTAACAAGATCATCATAAGAAGGTGATTCATATTCATCATTATCACTATCGCTATCATCATTGCTAGCATGTTCATCACCACTACTATCATCATTTGATACCTTGCGATCACCCTTGGCCATAAGGCATAGGTGTGTAGGAGATGATGGCGGTGGTGGCAGTGAAGATGATGAAGAGTCAATAACAATGGCGGCCACCTTCTCGTTGTCACTATCATCATCGGATGAGCCACTAGATGAATCAATGTCCGTGAGCCAATCACCGACGATGTATGCCTTTCCACTTTTCTTCTTCTTGTGAAGTCCTTCTTGCCATCTCTCTTCTTGTATGGCTTGTTTTTCTTCTTCTCATCTTCTTCTTCATTGCTTGAGTCATCTTTCTTGCCCTTGTGCTTGTTCTTAAACTTGTCTTTCTTGGGCTTGGTGCATTGGTGTGCTAGATGACCAAGCTCTCCACAATTGTAGCAATCCATCTCGGAGATTGGCTTCCTTCTAGAGCTAGTGAAGAACTTCTTCTTCTTGCCATCAAACTTGATGGCACTCTTGTTGAGCTTCTTTAGCATCTTGGCAGTTCTTCTCACCATGAGAGCAAGACTTGCATCATCAATTTCATCATCACTTGAGCTCTCATACTCAAGCCTTGCTTTGCCCTTCTCTTGGCTTGCTTTGAATGCTAAGTCCTTTTCTTTCTTCTTTGTAGAGGATGAGCCATCTTGAGGTGTGATGTGCATGTACATCTCAGGAGCATTGATCTTTCCCAAGATTTGTGTCAGTGTAGCGGTGGAAAGATCACCTTGATGAAGCACGGTCACAATATGCCCATATTTGTTAATGGGGAGGACACTCAAGATCTTTCTTACAACATCGGATGGTTGCATTTGAGTGAGTCCAAGCCCATTAACTTCATATACAAGAACATTCAAGCATGAATACAATTCATTTAGCACATTCTTTAGGAAGCATCTCAAAAGAGTTAAGCTTTTTCATGACAAGATGATAGCATTCCTCACGCTCACTCTTTGTTCCCTCATGGAGCGTACAAATGTCTGACCATAGTGCATGGGCGTCTTTGTGGTTCCTCACCTAGTTAAACACATCTTTACAAAGGCCTCTAAACATGGTATTTCGAGCCTTTGCATTCCATTTCTCATAATTCACCTCATCGCCTTGTAGGTGTGTAGCATCCTGAGGTTTTGGGAAGCCTTATGAGGCAGCTCTAAGTATTCCAACATCTAGAGCTTCTAAGTATGCCTCCATGCGAATTTTCCAATATGGAAAATCATCCCCCTCAAAGATAGAAGGAGGTCCATCCCCATAAGACATCTTTCTCTAGGCGGTTAAGCCTAAATACATGAGCATGAGGCTTTGATACCAATTGAAAGGATCAAGATGCCCAAGAGGGGGGGTGAATTGGGCTAATTCTAAATTTTTTTGCAATAATTAAATCCTACGGTTAGTCTAGTTAACCCCTTGTGCCTAGAAAGTGTTTCTAATGTTCTACCACACAAAAAGTCTTGCAACCTAAGTTCCAATCCTACTCTAGCATGGCAATTCTATGAATATAAAGACAAGTATAGAATTTGCTTCAAAGTAAATGCTCAAAGTAAATAGAGAAGGAGAAATGCGGCGATGTTTTGCTGAGGTATCAGAGAGTCGCCACTCCCCACTAGTCCTTGTTGGAGCACCCACGCAAGGGTGTAGCTCCCCCTTGATCCGTGCAAGGATCAAGTGCTCTCTACGAGTTGATTCTTTGACACTCCGTCGTGGTGAATCACCCACAACCGCTCACAACTCAAGTTGGGTCATCCACAAGCACCGCCGGATGATCACCAAGCTCCCAATCACCACCAAGCCGTCTAGGTGATGGTGATCACCAAGAGTAACAAGCACGAACTCTCACTTGACCACGACAAGCCTAATGAGAAGGGTGGATGCACACTTTGCTACTCTTGATCTCACTAATGAGGGCTCTCTTTGGGATTCTCAAATCTCAATAACCTCACTAGGACCTTGCTCTTCTTGGCACTCTCAAGGGTGTTTCTCAGTTGTTGAAATGAGCAAAAGTACCCCCACACATGAATGGAGGTGGTATTTATAACACCAGCTAAAAAATGAACCGTTATATGCCTCTGCGGGGTGATCGGACGCTCCGATCATGTTGACTAGACGCTCCGATCAGTTTTCCTCGAACTCTAGTGTTTAAAGTGTGACCGGACGCTAGCCAGCGTCTGCGTCTGGTCATGATTTTCCCTCTCTAGAACCTTACTGGAGTCGACCGGACGCTGGCCCTCAGCGTCCAGTCACTTCACCTCTCAGCGTTCGGTCACGCTAGATGATTTCACCTTGATCAAATGAAGTGACCGGACTCTGCGCCAGAGTCCGGTCACACCGAAGCCAGCGTCGGTCAGTATTTGACCCTCCATTCACTTCCAACTCTCGATCATATATGAATGAAGTTTGCTCCATTGGATCTAAGGGCTATTTAGGAGCTACCTAGTGCTAGATTTAGCAAGTGTGCACCACACCTAACTCACTAGACTCACCTAGGTCAAGCTACCCATCCATACCCCCTTTAATAGTACGGCCAAAGGAAAAACAAAGTCCTAAACTACTCTAAGTGCCTCTTCAACACCAAATGGCACTTAGAACTAGTCCATCCTTAACCTTGTCGTCCATCCTTTGAAAACCAAAACAATTTCCATCGTAGGGGCATGACCACCATGATTGCCCAATCGATCTCCATTACCGTGATCTAACTTAATTGTATCTACAAAACACACATTAGTCACAGTAATCATGTATTGTCATTAATCACTAAAACCCAACTAGGGGCCTAGATGCTTTCAATTGGGTAGAATATTAGAGGAATAATTCCTAAGTCATTCTTAATTACAAGTCAAAGCATACTATGGTTAGTGCAATTGCGCCTAGTAGTCATGGTAAAGATTAACTTCATATCTACACATAAGGGATATTACTAAGGAAAAATTAAGAGCAGAGCTTTTCTTCCTTCGTAACCAGATCCTACATGCAAATCTATATTCGGGGAGTGGACTACAAAGGACTCAACGGGAGTGTCACATCCGTGATCTACCACATGACCCAAAATATAGGGTGTATCTGTAGGTAAACGACATATAAGAACCACACTTACACAATAGGGTTTCTATCTTCTCAAATGACTTATGCCTCAGGGGGTGGTAGGGGCTGGTATATATAGGCCGGAGCATCAATCCTGAGCCCTCGGATCAAACCGACTTGAATAAACGGCATAGATGCATCCTATGAGGCGGTGGAGAACTGACATAACAATGGGGAGATAGACAGGTGGGCCAAGGGGCTAGGAGGCCTATAGGTGGGGCTGGTAGTGTCCTCTGGAACCTTCTAGTGTCCATTTTGCGGTGGATAAGCATGATTAATTCCGACATGTAGGTCCACCTTGACGGTTTTTTGGTTAAACCCTATAGAAATCATAGATTCACCAAAACTCATGGAATTTATTAGTTTAGACCCCTAGACCTTTGTTGGTGATCATATTTATGCCCTTATACATGTTATATTGACAGTTTATAATGGTCGTTAACTACCATCAACAATCACTAACCTTCAAGGACCCAAGCAAGTTTGGGTACCTAAAAAGAATTGATCTTCTTTTATAGGTCACTTATAAAGCTGGAGGAACGCATTAGGTTCTTAATAGTGGGTGCACTCAACACATGACCGGTGATGCTAGAATGTTCAACTCAAGTGGCAATGATGGTTATGATAGTATCATATTTGGTGACAATGGCAAAGGCAAGGTCAAAGGGCTTAGTAACATTACAATATCCAATGACTTGAGCATATCCAATGTGTTGCTAGTTGAGAGCTTGAACTTCAATTTGTTATCTATGGCTCAATTGTGTGATCTTGGATTTAAGTGCATATTTGGAGTGGATGATGTAGAGATCATAAGTGTAGATGGCTTTAATTTGATCCTCAAAGGTTTTATATATGAGAATCTATACTTGGTTGATTTCAATGCTAGTGAAACTCAATTGTCAACATGCTTGTTCACTAAATCTAGCATGGGTTGGTTATCGCATAGAAGGCTTGGTCATGTTGGAATGAAACAATTGAATAGATTGATTAAGCATGATGTAGTTAGGGGCTTGAAGGATGTTGTATTTGAGAAAGACAAACTTTGTAGTGCTTGTCAAGCTAGCAAACAAGTTGGAAACACCCATTCTAAGAAAAGTATGATGAGTACTAGCAAGGCATTTGAGTTGTTGCACATGGATTTGTTTGGGCCAACACAATACACTAGCATCGGTGAAAATAAATATGGCTTTGTGATAGTGGATGACTTTACTAGATACACATGGGTATTCTTTCTAGTGGACAAGAGTGATGCGTTTGCAACTTTCAAATAATTTGTCAAGGGCATTCATAATGAGTTTTAAACAACCATCAAGAGAGTTAGAAGTGATAATGATATTGAGTTCAAGAACACTAGAATTGATGAGTTGTGTGATGATTATGGAATTAGACATCAATTCTCGGCCAAGTACACTCCACAATCAAATGGCCTTGTTGAGAGGAAGAATAGAACACTTATTGATATGGCAAGGTCTATGCTTAATGAGTACAATGTGAATCAATCCATTTGGGTCAAAGCAATCAACACCACTTGTTACTACATCAACCAATCATATTGTTACCCATTGAATGAGAAGACACCTTATGAGCTTTTGAATGGTAGATGCATATTTTTGGGTTTTTAGTTGCAAATGCTACATTTTGAAGAAAGGCACTAGATTGGGAAAGTTTGATAAGAAATGTGATGAAGGATTCCTAGTTGGTTACTCCGCTACAAGAAAAGCATATAAAGTTTTGAATTTGGATAGTGGTACTCTTAAGGAGGTTCATGGTGTGGAATTTGATGAAACCAAGGGTTCCCAAGATAAAAATAAGAATCTTGATGATGTTAGAGGCATTCAACTTTCAAATGACATGAAGAACATGGATGTTGGTAAATTGAGGCCAACACAAGTGTTAGATGATGAAGATGACAATGTGCAAGTGCTCTCTAATTCAAATGAAGAAGTTGATACAAATCAAGCTAGTTCATCCTCTCAAGTGCAAAATCAACAAGTGTCTAGTACATCATCTCAATCCAATGCAAGCAATCAAGTGCAAGTACTTGAACCAACACACATTGCAGGAGTTTATCCATTGGATACTATAATTGGAGATATTTCTAGAGGTGTACAAACAAGATCAAGACTAGCATCATTTTGTGAGCATTTCTTATTTGTGTCATTCATTGAACCAAAGAAGATAGATGAAGCTTTGAAGGATGTTGATTGAGTTAATGCTATGAATGAAGAGTTGAACAACTTCACAAGAAATCAAGTATAGGAGTTACTTGAGAGGCCAAAGGGACACAATGTTATTGGAACCAAATGGGTCTTTCGAAATAAACAAGATCAAGATGGGATAGTAGTAAGGAACAAAACAAGATTGGTAGCACAAGGTTACACTCAAGTTGAGGGTCTTGACTTTGGAGAAACATATGCCCCGGTAGAAAGATTGGAAACAATTAGGATCTTATTAGCCTATGCTTGTGCCCACGACATCAAGCTGTATCAAATGGATGTCAAGAGTGCATTTCTCAATAGCTACATCAATAAAGAAGTCTATGTTGAGTAACCTCACAATTTTGAAGATTAAAAAGAAGCCCAACCATGTGTACAAGTTGAAGAAGGTATTGTATAGCTTGAAACAAGCACTTAGAGTATGGTTTGAGAGATTGAGAGATTTCTTGCTCTCTAAAGGGTTCATTATGGGAAACGTTGACACTACTCTTTTCACCAAGAAGATTAAAAAAGACTTGTTTGTGTTGCAAATATATGTTGATAACATTATCTTTGGATCAACCAATCAAGACTATTATGAAGAGTTTGGGAAGATGATGGTAAATGAGTTTGAGATATCTATGATTGGAGAGTTTAGTTATTTCTTTGGTCTTTAAATCAAGCAATTGAAGAATGGTACATTTGTGGGTCAAGGAAACTACATTAAAGACATGCTCAAGAAGTTTGGCATGAATGAGAGTAAAGCTATTAGTACACCTATGGGAACAAATATAAATTTGGATAGTGGCAACATGGTGGATCAAAAGTTGTATCGCTCTATGATTGGAAGCCTACTCTATGTGACCGTATCAAGATCGGATGTTATGTTTAGTGTATGCATGTGTGTAAAATTTCAAGCCTCACCAAGAGAAAGTCATTTGAAGGCTACAAAAAGAATATTGAGGTACTTGAAGCATACACAAAATGTTGGTTTGTGGTATCCCAAAGGAGCAAAGTTTGAGTTAGTTGGTTATTCTGACTCGGATTATGCGGGGTGCAAAGTTGAGAGAAAGAGCACATCGGGCACATGTCAATTGTTGAAAAGATCACTTGTTTCATGATCATCAAAGAAGCAAAATAGTGTTGCACTTTCAATCGCCGAAGCCGAATACATATCCGTAGGTAGTTGTTGTGCACAAATTCTTTAGATGAAGGCCACCTTGAATGACTTTGGAATCAAATTCAAACAAGTGCCATTACTATGTGACAATAAGAGTGTTATCAAGCTCACCAACAACCCGGTTCAACATGCAAGAACAAAGCACATTAATGTCCGCCACCATTTTATTAGAGATCATCAACAAAAAGGAGCCATATCAATTGAGAGTGTGGGCACTGAAGATCAACTTGCTGATATATTCACCAAGCCACTTGATGAGAAAAGGTTTTGAGGAATGAGTTGAACATATTGAATTTCTCAAATATGTGTTGATGCACCCCCACTCATATGACATGCCTCTCCTTCGAGCAATCTAAGGTAAAAGTTGATTGGCATGCATACATCCTTTTCTAAGGATATGTTTAGTGCATCTAGTCATTCCTCATGTTCTATAGGCTTATTCATGAAAAACAAATGAATTTGATGCTTGTATAGTACCACTATTGCTTATATGCTTGACTTGATCTAGTGGTAGCATATTACATGTTTATGGGCTTGTGAACCTAGTGTTTGATCTAGAAAATGAGCTATAAGTGTTTAACTCAACATGGTACAAGATAACCCTTGAAATGAGGTGTCAAGAAGCTTGTCCTTGGATCAAACCGAGTTAAATATCTTTGGCAAGTATTCTAGATTGAACCAAATTTGGGAAAATAATCCTCGCCCCATTGATTGACTTTGATAATCTTAACCCCAACTAAAATTGGAGCTCATCTTTTGTGGTCATTGATGACAAAGGGGGAGAAGAACAAAGATATAAGTAATAGGGGAGAGAAACAAAGGTAAAGGGGGAGAAAGATAAAAGGCGAGAAATTTGACAAAGGAAGGGGATCAATTAAAATTTTGAGCACACAAGTAGGGGGAGCAAGCTCATGGACTTGGTTGATGCATTTGAATGTGCATTTACATATGTTTGCTTGCATTTGTCTAAGTTTAATTTCAACATCCATGCTTGTGTGGTGTATGCTAGTTGTAGGTTTAAATGATGAAATGAAAAACTAGCATGCATTGAATGATAGTTAGATATGCCTTGCTTTTGTTTATACAAGTGGTACTAGAGCCTTGCTTCTAATTTGATCTCACAAGGTATCTAGTGTCTATGTTTTGCAAGTCCAATCTAACAAATTATGGTGCTAAGGATGGTATATTGGTGCACTCCAATTGGTATCACACTTCAAATGTCCATCTCTTATACCTTAGCATCATTTGGTAGACTTTGACTCCTATATTTCCTATCTAAGCATATGTGAAAGCTTCAATCCAAACTCTTAGCACATATATAGGGGGAGCAGTTGCTACCAATTCGGGTTCATAAAACTTGTCCAAATCCTTTACACATGGTAAAAATGCTTGGGCAAGCAACATGGATTCAAAATTATTTTAATTCACATCTTTGTGAAAGGGTTATCATCAATTACCAAAAAGGGAGAGATTAAAAGCTCTAGTTTGGTTTTGGTGAATTGATGAAACCCTAGGTGCTAACCTTGTTTCTCTAAGTGATCATGAGATAGGGTAGCACATTCCAAGTGGTAGAGCAAATGGTGATGATCATGATGATGGTGATGGCCATAGAGATGATCAAGTGCTCGGGCTTGAAAAAGAAGAAAGAGAAAAACAAAAGGCTCAAGGCAAAGGTATAAGTGGTAGGAGCCATTTTATTTTGGTGATCGAGACACTTAGCAAGTGTGATCACAGTTAGGATAGATAGCCATACTATTAAGAGGGGTGAAACTCGTATTGAAATGCGGCTATCAAAGTGCCACTAGATGTTCTAATTCATTGCATATGCATTTAGATTCTAGTGAGTGCTAACACCCTTGAAAATATTTTTTAAAATATGTTAACACACATGCACAAAGTGATACACTTGGTGGTTAGCACATTTGAGCAAGGGTGGAGAAGTTGGTGAAGTCAAGGGGTTATTTTCCCTCGACTGAATGTTGTGACTAGACTCTGGCCGGACGTCCGGTCAGTAGAAGAAGCAATGCATTAAGGGTTTGGCATTTGGTCAGATGTGATGTATGCTGACGCAATGCGCAGGAGTTGGCCAGAGAGGACCGGACTTGGGTCTGCGTCTAGTCGTGTGTGACCTAATGCGTCCGGTCGTGGATTTTCCTCTCTGGATCCTTACTGGACTCGATCGGACTCTACACAGTCGTCAAGAGCAGTGCGTCCGATCGATGTGTGTTGGCACGAGCGTGCGCGTGAGCTAGGCTAGAACCAGTGCGTCTGGTCCTGTCTTGGGCATGTCCGGTGTGAACTTAACCATGAAAGGAAGTTTGTCGACCGTTGGGATCGGGCAGCGGAGGTTGAATGTGGAGGACACATGGTCGCATCGTAGCGACCGGGCGCTAGGGCGTCTATGTCCGGTCATCCCGACCGGCGTGTCCGGTCAGTGCGTAGAGGCGCCCCCTTTGAGCATAACGGCTCTATTTTGTTGGGGGCTCTATAAAACTGTGTTGGGTGGCTCTTGCTCACACTCTTGGCCATTTGCATTGCCTATATAGTCTTGTGAGCCTACCCAACACTCTCTCACTCAGCTTGATTAGATCATCACTTTGGTGAGATTGAAAGCATCCAAGTGCATTGCTTGAGTGATTGCATCTAGAGGCACTTGGTGATTGTGTTTTGCTGCGGAGTTCGCTTGTTACTCTTGGTGGTTGCCGCCACCTAGACGGCTTGGTGCAGCAAGGATCATCGAGCGGAGAAACATGCTTGTCTTCGGCTTCGATCATGGTGATTATGAGGGATTCTTGACCTTTTCCCGACTGAGAGCCAAAAGGTACTTAAGTGGATTGCTCGTGGCTTGTGGATCCTCATCTTATGTTGGTTGTGCGACACCCGATTGTGGGATTGGTGTGTGATACCAATTAGTGCATAAACCTTCAAGTGAGTGTATCACCATAACGAGGACTAGCTTGCCGCCAAGCAAGTGAACCTCGGTGAAAAATCTGTGTCATCTCTTGTCACTGGGATTCTATTGTGTTTGATTGGCTTCATCTTGTGATTGGCTCATTCCTTGACACGGTGGTATAACACACTATCCATCTCTTGTATTTATATTCATAGTGTAGGTAAGCTTTTTAGTGTAACTAGTTTTGAGAGCTAGCTTGTGTCTTGTCTAGTGGTTAGTGATGCTCTTTAGTTAGTTTTTGAAAGCTCGCTAACTTAGTGATAGTGACCTAGCCTTGTGTGTGACTTAGAGACTATAGCAACTAGAATTATGGTTAGATGGCTTGCAGTTTTAGTAGGCTAGCACAACATTCGCTTCGCTTCATAATTATCTAACCACTTGACTTAAGTGTTGTTGTAGAATTTTTAATAGGCTTTCACCCCCCTCTAGCTATTAGGACATTTCACCAGGGAAGCGACAATAACCTTTTTTTGAAGAATGCTGGTATCCAAACAAGCTCCACCAGAATAAAGACATCAGCGGAGAGAATGCTTCGGGAACAGCTTGCTGCTGAACAAAAAAGTTCTGCTGCCCTCGTCGATCAAGTGGATGAACTGAAGAGGAAGACAGAAAAGACTGAAAGGGAGCTTGAGGAATATAAGAAACGGCAACAAGAGGAGTACAACAATTTCCGTGAGCTATGCACGCGCTTCAGCTCTTCTGGTAATTCTCAGTCTTCAACTCCTGCGGCTTGATACAGTGAACATTTGTGATTTGATGTGTGGACTCATGTGTCGGTTTGATGTGTGAACTCGTGTGCCGGTTTAATGTGGTGATACTCTGTCAGTGGTTCGCTGCTGACGTATGAAATATAAATTGTTGTTATTTGATTGCTAGGCTAAATAGTTATGTAGTCAATCTATGCAGTAGTGACGATCTCGAATTACTTTTATGACGAATTAATTATACTCCACGCGGTAGAACTAGGACAGGCCACGTGATCAAATAAAAATGCGACACGTGGACGAACCCGTGCACGACACGTGAATTGGCCAGGGCATGACACGTGGGCTATTAAAAATCTGACACGTGGAAGGAAATCGTCAAGCCACATGGACGTATAAAAATATGACATGTGGACGGACAGCGTAGTGACGCGTGGTCAAATAAGAAACGGATACGTGGACTAATAAAAATACAACACATGGTACAATGAAGAAGTGACACGTGATCCAACGGCAACACGACATGTGTGCTAGTAGAAAACTGACATGAGGAACAACAGGAAAATGACACGTGGTCCAATAAGAACCTTAAACGTGCTAGAACCAGAGATGATCACGTTGTGCAATAAGAAAGTGACACGCACCTGAACCATCTATAATGCAACCGGCTATAGCATGTACACGTGGGCTATAGCATATACACATGGAAAACATCTCCAACGGAAGCGCCCACCAGCGTGATAGTCCCATGTCACGCATGCCAAAACAGTTCTATGATGATCTGTTTTTCGTCACAGATCAAGACACTTTTATGGCGATTTTGTCAGATTTGTCATAGATATGCAAGAGTGACGCGACTTCTATGACGAACCATTTTTCGTCATAAATTCATCATAAAACTGAAATTATGACGAATTTGACTTCTTTAGTGACGAAAGCTATTCGTCATAGAAGTGGATATTCCTAGTAGTGTACGAAGATAGAGCATCGATCGTTGGCGTGGTGGAGGCACCAGCAGTGTGAAGGTGCACCACGAGCATTGGCGGAGTAAAGCTCGGCGTCAACAACCAGCTCATGGTGAGGAGCCATGGCTAGTGGCGGTTATAGAGGAGCGGGTGACCAACTCATGCGAAGGAGGAATAACCGACCTGCGGTGGTCCGTGGGGAAGGTGGCGTTGCTGCCTGCCTTGATGATCCAAGCTCAACTCGCAGCACAAGCTAGGGAAGGCTACCGATGTAGATGCTGGGGGGCCGACCATGGACAGAGGCATGACTAGACGGGTCCATCGCTAGAGAACGGTTGTGGCAAATGTGCAATGGCATAGTACATGAGTGTTGGTTCAAAATAATGCGTTGGCTGCACAAAAGATATCGACAGGGCCAAACAAAAAAGCTTGTTAAGCTGGCTCAGTGGCTCATTCCAAAACTTGTTTTTAAATAAAAATGAGTTGATTTCGAGTGACTTTCGATTGGCTCAGCCCGTTACGAAGTTTTTTATCTCAAATAACTCCAGAGACCGTAATAAATGAGATTATATCAATTTTAAAGAAAAATCGAAGAAAAAAAGTATAGTTGGCTTGGCTCTTTATCCGCACCTACGCATCGGTGGAAACCGCCTACGCCTCCAACGACTAAAACGTCGGGCCAAAATGGTTTATCAGGAATAAACGATTTTTTCCCTCTCTTATTACTTGCCACGGTGTCGCGCCCACGCATTCCCCCATCCCCTTCTCACCCCAAACAGCCAAAACCCCCCGCCCCCAACCCTCGCCGCCGCCCTCCGCCAGCACCGGACCGACCCTCCTCCGGCCCAACCGCCTTGACCGCGCCGCTCGCTCAGGCCTCTCACAGTCTGGCGACGCAGCGCAAACTGCCGCCGCTGGCACGGTGCCCTGCTTCTCCGGTCGCGGCATTCCCCCTCGCAACATCCCGGCTGCGGTACGGTTCTTGGCTGTTGACCCAGCCTGCGCATACCAATTTACTTGATTTGATTTACCTTTAGAAGTTGGAATAAACAGAACAGCTCTGTTGAATGTTGGTATCCTAATACCATTAGGCTTTCCGGGATCTCCGGAATGGAGGAATTGGGGAGAAATTGTATTCGCGGATTGCAGGCGCGTGGATGAATTTGTACAGTAGGAATCGCAGTGTTATTAGACATCGACCCATTACCTTGAGCAAACGATCTTGTAGGAGTCACTAGGAAAGTTTCGTCCCTCCTGTTCAGATGCTTGGACACTGTACATGTTCTATAGTTCGCCAGTTCTACCCTGCAATCTTGGCTCTCTTATCTCGCAGTTCAGTGAAAATGTCACTCCCTCCGTTCCAAATTGTAAGTCCTTCTGGTTTTTCTACGCATCTAGATGTATATTATGTCTAGATACGTAGAAAAGCCAGAGCTCCTCACAATTTGAAATGGAGATGGAGGGAGTAGCATTTACCATGCTGTTGGACTTGCACTATCCTTATTGCCGTGTTGACTTGAAAGGTAACATCAGACTAGCCATTCATAGATATATTGGACAATGTTCAACTGAATTGATCCAATGATGCAGATATGGTCACACTGCCAATCATTTGTAGATTTTGAAGCTTTACTGCTGGCTTTCTCCAACTAATAAGAACAGATGATGCTTCTCATCAGTCCTTTATATCTGATCTAATGTTGCCACGTTTAGATTTGAAAAATCTAGTTTATGAGATGATTATTTGCATGTCCAGTTGCATGTAACATGTATAGTGCTATGACATGAGGAAACAGTTACTTTATTTACTCATTATGTTCTTCAAAGTAGTTGACCTAGATCTTGTTTTTTGTTGTTAACCCCATATAATTTTACTATATCAATGATTAGATTAAAATGCTTCAGAAATGTTCTGCAAGAACCTGATATTGAATTTTTTTTTTTTTTTTTGCAACACGGCTAAAAGACACTGCTCTAATTGGGCTACTGTTCTTCAAAACCATTAGTTCTGCAGCACCAGCTTCAAATCAGTTCTGATGATCTTAGAAAGACATTTGCAAAGATATAATGAAGCTTCAGAAGTTCACTATGATTGTCTACCTTCTTTTACCACTTGTCATTCCTTAATAATGCATGTTAGTTAGTTTTGTCCCAGAAAGCTATACCAGCATCTGTTGCATACAATGATGCTGCTCAAATTAAAGGATTTGGTAAATCTTTCACAAATATGAAAAAAATAAAAAATGTGATTAGGTCCATTCTTATTGTGTTAATTTTCAATCTCCTAAATCTGAGATAATTTATTTTAGTACTCTGTGTTGCTCCATTTTGCTGGAAAATTTTGAGGTCAGTGGTGGTCCAAGAAAACATGCTTAATTTAGTCTGTTGGCTAACTTCAAATAGCTCTATCTAGGAATACTAATCCAAAAGATGAGTTGTAATTTGTCAATCTAGTTTTTTATATCTCAGAAGAGCTTTTCAAGTTATTGTGATACAACTTCTTTGCTATCTCCTATTAACCAACCCAATATTGTTACAAAATTCAACTTCTTTGTTTGACAATTTATTTTCTCGCAGCAGTGTAACATCTACCAACACACAGTTACTAGCAATACTACTGTTAGCTCTGAGCTCCTTCATTTTAGCGGAACATCAATTATGGAATTGTTGACAGTCTTATTGTGGGGTTCAATGTCACAAACAGGAAATATGGAAGTGAAAACTCTCCCTTGAAAATGCAATTTGTAACACTTCATTTATATCTTGTTATAGAAAGATCCACAGAATCTAAGATGCAAATAATCTTATCTTCCTTATTTATCCTGGATTGCCCTACCATTTGATCACACCAAGTTCCTTCCAACGTGTCATTTCTATTTGATTCCAATGGATCCCCGTCCTCCCATTGGGTTCTCAAATGGTAAGAGTTGTCCAAGTGAACCACTGGGAAAGCCCAATCCAGTGAATTTGCATTCGCAGTTTCCACAGCAAATCTCATTTTCGCATCCATCGTATACCATGAGTGCCCCCCACCAGCAATTTCCCCAGCAACACCTATATCCACCAAATGTCCAGTATGTTGTTGTTCAACCACAATATGCTCCATTCTCACTGCCACAACTACCACCTCAACCTGCTGGGACTATGTCAATGCCACCTCCTGCATCAGCTGGAACTATGCCACTGCCTGCACTGCCACTTCAACCTCCAATTGCTGGAGCAGTGCCATTTATGCCTGTGTCATACTCAGGCACCCTGCACTCTGTAACTGGTCCAGATTTACAAGACACTGTTAGTGTAGACAATGAAGAGAACACTCAACCTGATAGGACTTCTAAGCGATTGCGATTGAATTGGACAGAATTGGAGGACTTAAGACTGATTAGATTTTTTTTTTACTCAGTTCATGATGTCAGGGCTCTGCATTTCTTTTCTCTTACATGTTTGTGTTGGAACTGCAGATTAACGCTTGGTTGAATAGTTTCAAGCTGAATAGTTCCAGGAAGAATGGCGTGCACTGGGGAAATGTCACAAAGCTGTACAATAGCAGCACTCCAAAAGATCGGAGAAGGTCACGAAATCAATTGAAGCTCCACTGGCACAAGATTACCATGAAGATGGCCCACTTCTATGATTGCTGGTGCCAAAGCGAGAAGAAATATTCGAGCGTGCAATCTGTTAAAATGCAACTGATGGACAAAACATGGGTAAAGTATGACGAGGAAGCAAGGGCGATGTACCTTGAGGAAGCAAAACATGATTTCACGTTGAGCCATCTTTGGAAAGCTGTCTGGGACCAACCCAAGTGGAAAAGCTACATCTCTTCATTATATTCCAAGGGTACCAAATTATCTGAGTCTGGAGACTGCATGTCATCCTCTGAAGATGCCAATGATGTATCAGAAAAAGAAATGGATGACAAAGATAGCATGTCTAAAGGGCAGACCCAGTGCCGGAGGCTCCCACATGAGTGGGGTCTGGGGAAGGGAAAAATCGAGGCAAGCCTTACCCCCGCAAAATCTGTGGAGAGGCTGCTTCGAACCCCCCACAAAGATAGCATGTCTGCAAAGAAGAAATGGGAGGGCAAAAGCAAAATGTCATCTCCTTCAATAGAGTTGCAACAAGGCATTCAAAGCTTAGTGGGTCCTCAAAACGTGCTTGAGAAGAATAATTTAGTGGCAGACACTTCGACGCTCTATGAGTTTCAGCATGAGAAGGAGAAATTGATGGCTGGCACTTTGAGTTTCAATGAACTTCACCATGGAAATTCAGTTAGGGAAGACGTGCCTGAAAATGGAAGACATCCACAAGATTGCAAAGGACTGGAACATGCAATGACGGTGAGATGTGCTCCAGAAAAAGAAACACACCCACAAAGTTCCAAGATGGAAAAGGCCAAGCGGAAACGTAAAGGGAACATATCATATCCTTCCTCGGAGGTGCAGGAAGACATTAAATGTGCAGTGGATCTACAGAGAATGCTTCAGAAGGATCGTGAGAAGATGTCGGAGGTACAAATCCAACTCTCAAAAGAGAAGCTTGAGATGGCAAGACTAAAGCTCCAGGAAGCAAAGGAAAAGAAGGAAACAACACTCTATGAGAAGTACACCGAGCTATTGATGGCTGACACTCAGAGGTTCAACAATTTTCAGAAGGAAGAGCATCAAAAGGCAGTGAAGTGCATGGGTGTGATGCTATTTGGTAAAGATGGTAGGTAAGTTTCTTTTAGTAGGGCACCTCCTTTTGTATATAGTGAATGCTCGAAATATACTATTGGTGCTTATACTTGTCAGTTTCGTTGATAACTTTTACCGAGGTGCTATCCTTAGAATCTATCTTCTTGGTGTGCTACAGTTAGTTTCTGAATTTAAATTACTGAAAGGTACTGGGATAACATAGTTGGTTTCTTTGAAACTATCTGTGCGATAAACAGCTTTGACAACTATAACAGTACGTGTTCACTTTCAGAAAAATGAATTGAATTGTTTATGGTAATGTATTCATATGTCTAGCTGTTTCCTAAGCTGTAATGGAGTTGAGAACAAATAAATCTATGTGAAACACGAGAATGGAAAAGGAAAACATGGGTTCAAAGATACTTGTCATATGTTCTGAAACAGTAGTTCTGTACATAAGTGGCAAGAGGAGGAGGTACGGTTCTTGATAGTACAGGTGTTCATCCTGTTGAATCTGAAAGCAGCCAGTTAATTCTTGTTTCCTGACTCATGAACAGAAAGCATCTCCACCGATCAATCAACCAAGCAGTCATTCCTGTTTCCTGGTGCTTCTCATGCCAAAATTTCTGGCCCTTCAGAATACAACAGCATCTTAACTTCAAACTGTTGATTGAAACGTTATAGTGGATTTGTAGGCTTACTACATCTGTACTGAAAGTTGAATACCAAGATTGGTGACAGGACAGTGGAGCCAAAAGTAAAAGACCTAAGAAAGAGAGTTTTATCGGTGACAAAGAGATCAAGGAGCGGAGGGAAGGGAAGCATAAAGGAAAAAGGAAATAGGTTGGGAATGAATTGGGATTGGATATAGTGGTCGGGATGTTTTTATGCATAAAGTTTCAACAGAGGAAACTGACGATGGTCTTGTTGCATGCCATATGGAAATGCTCCATCATCTACCTATATTTGACAATTTATACAAAACTACTGACCTATGCATTTTGCCCTTGAAGAACATTAGTGCTAGAAATGAGGCAAGGGTACAGGAAACCCCTGCTGTCGTATAATAAATATATAGACAGAGGTGAAAAAATGTACACAGGCAAAGATAAAAATCACTTGTGACTGTTGAGAAGCATGTTCTGTTAAGGGAATGTAAATATTTCTGTGAACTGAGTCATCTTGCATGTGTTTCTGGCAGTGCTGTCATTCGTTGGAAAGGATAATGTTGGCAATTGATCAGTGACATAATTGTCATCCCACACACCATTCCGGAGACCGGAGAAAAACAGTTGATCGATCTCCCACTTTACAACATGCAATTCCTTTGAAGTGGTTAATGTTTTCATGTGGCATGCCGCCTAAAAAGACCTCTCTGTCAGAGGATGCATGGGGTATTTGGGCCATCTGGAATTCTGCATGGGGTATTTGGGCCATCTGGAATTCTGGATAATGAACATACCGAATCAGCTTGAGCTTGACCCAAGGCATGCAGATGCAGTTCATTCAAGAATTTGTGCAGATACGTTAGATGAGGAGAGCTTCATTTTTAGTTTGCAGGTTGATAATTCATAGGCTTGCTTTCGTTTTTGGTCTGGAAACTCCCATCTATAATCGAGTTCGTGTATTCATTTGCAGTAACAATCAGCCGGAGTGTACATTATGCAAGTGGGGAGAGAGAGAGACAGGAAAACTGAACACCATATATACCCTGCCTGCCTGGTTGAGAAAGTTGGGAATACCAAAAACCCTTGTTTCCACCTTGTCCTATATAACCAATAAGGAGTTCTTTTAATAAAAAAAATGTTCATAGGCTAAGGGAGCAATGTGGTTATTAGACAAATGGTAGCAAAGGATGGAGGTATCTTAGTTTAATTGTACTATTCAAGCTAAAGCTAGGACAAGCTAGTAATTGGGTTCTCAACAACAAAACTTCTAGCCTTCTAGGAGTATAAAATCGGATGGCATGTCGAGCTGGTGGTGAGCTATGCTTCATGCCCTTGCTGATTACAACAGATAGAGAAGTACGCAAATAAAGCATGTCCTTTGCCCATGATCTGAAACGGCACCACCATTGGCTCTACGCCTCTACCTACGGATGTTTGATTGTTTGAGTCATCAAGTGAGCATGTAATAATTAATCAAGAATTGTTGAGTAATTAAGTCCATGGGATCCATTTTTATTTCCTCATGTTTGCCTCATAGATATTATCATGGGAATATTTTGCTACTGTCGGCACGAAATTTCGTCCCGTGCCGAGGGCACACGAGCAAGTCGGAAGGGTCTGCTCGATGGAGCTATAGATCCGCCTGGCTTCAACGCAGGGGTGGTTGATCCTGCGTACTCCTCCCGAGACGTGCCAGTCAATTTGACCCTACAATTGACAAGGAGAAAAAGCTAATCAGTAATTTAAGGCGGAACATGCCGGTGTTGCCAGACAGTCCCGAATGTGCGGCTCTGAGAGCCGATATGGAAGAAGATCGACTAAATAGTCGATTCCAACATATTCATAAGAATAAATCAGTTAAACCTCGTGGGGTTGTGTAAGAAAAATCGGTTATCATTCAGGATTAATATCGTTATTTAAACAAATATTAGTCAATGGCAATAAGATGTCAACAATAATCAGTTTATGCTAAGCCAATGACTGCAAGTAACCAAATCTCTTTTATATAAGGAAGCATCTCATCACCATTTAACCATTTAATAAAGATAAATCTAATAAACATATTAGATCTCATCTATCGCTATGACCAGTGGGGCATGAGGCAGAATCATGCAGGCCGTAGAAACAACAATAGATTTGACGACCTAACTCATTACTAATATCAGTGGGGCATGAGGCAGAATCATGCAGGCCGTAATATAATAATAAGATTATGGGGCTTGATGGGACAAGGGGTTGTTCCTGATCTTTTGGTGAGTGTGGATAAACTCGATTTGGGGTGGATTCGACGTTGGCTGTCCGATTACAACGACCACAAGGTTGCTGCGCCTTAGCAACAGGTACACCGACTCCGATTGTGATGTTCTTGCCGTGCCAAGAACACCAAGAACCTGCAAGCAACCGAGAACAAGCAAGAACAAGATGAACAAGCAAATAACTCACGGATTTAAGCCAAAGGCTGAATCTGAATCACAAGTTAGGGTCTTGAAACAAGCAAATCGGGTGGTCTAGCCGACACATGCGTTTACAAGGAAGAAGCAGCAGCTATCTTGCATCTAAACAAAACCCACCCTCATTCTGATGGCTGCTGGCTCTATTTATAAGGAGGAGAGCACAAGGGGGAGTGGGAAACCCTAATCTGGGCGTCCCTCAAAGGGCTGTAGTCAGTACAAGGCCCAAGCCCAAGCTGTAGGTCTCTGCGTCCTTTGGCTTGCTGCGCACAGCTTCGGTAGATTCTGATAGTGGGGTTGGACCCATGTGAAAGAGGACGACGCGCTCTTTCCAACAAGTCAAAAACCAGCTTCATTGGATCTCGTATCAAGGAGTTATGGTACTTTTGATGGAGTGTCCACTGCTGTCTTGAGATGAGCTGCGTGCCCCATTAATGATGATTCCCACTTGTTCGGCTGCTCCATCCTCATCATGGGGTCTAAACATGAGGCAATGGAGTCTTGACCATCATTCCTAAGAATAAGACAATCATCACCATGATTTAGTAGCATCCAATTCTGAGACGAGTTTGTATGAACAGCGAGGAATGACTTTACCTGATAATTAAGTTGTCGTGCTTGAGCTCTTGTCATCGGACCTTGTTGTGCAGCAGGTGTGGTTGTATCCGTGGAAGGGATGTCCTCATCAGGGCTAACACATCTTTTAACCTATCTCTACTTCAACGGTCTCGTGACGTGAACTGCATATGTGAAAGCACTCGATATCGGCTAAAATAACCGATTCAAACATAGCGCACATTTAAGGTCATGCCCTATCAGGAACAAATCTACCAAGTAACGATCCCCACTCCACGGTGCTAATAGTGGGGTGTGAGGCAGAATCACATAGGCCATGATAACGGGTCATAGAATGGTTTTCGTTAGCCAATAGATCTATTCAAGATAAAATATGCCTTAACCACACACTATGCACGATCAAGATTGATATAAAACAGCCAATAAAACATAACTCATCGTTTAAGATGCAGATTAGATCGGTTCAGATTAACAAATGATGGGCTAAACAGGATATAAGGCCAATCTAGATCAATCCCAATCGGACAAAGTGATATTGTTGTAATTGAATAAATAATGAAAGCAATAAGAAATATCGGTAACTTAATGAATCTATCCAAAGGATGCCACCCTTAGATAGAGCCTATAACTTGACCTTAATCTAGTTCGAGTAGTGGAGGTCGACCGGATCGATGCAGCCGTGCTTGAACTAAACAAGAGTCGATAACTAGCTTATACCAGAGTCGCAGTGGAGGTCAACTGGATCGATGTAGCTGTACGAACAGAAGTATAAGTCTTGACGGTACTTATAGACAAGCCGGAGGTCGGCCGGACCAATGCAGCCCTGCTCGCTGAAGAACTCGCTGAGATCTACTCTACTCCTACTCCTAAGGGGTGGCCGGAGCCGAAAAAAGTAAGTAACTTGTATTTGATTGATTGTGTGTCATTTTACAATAGTCGGGGTCCAATATTTATACCCGGAGCCTAAACATGAATCCTATTCGAGTATGACTCATTACAACCTTAGACATAGAAGAAAACATTTCTAATTTAAGATAACTTGGACCCTAATCTTTCCCTTTTTGTAGAGTTCGATATGTAGTTTCCTGGCGCCAACCGTAGCTCATCATTGCTATTTGCTGACATCATCAAAGAGATCCGATTCCAGAGTCTTATCTGAATCAGCTGATATCGATCCTTATGCAATCGATTCCTTGATCGACACAATTTTCGAAGCGTGAGTTCCCGCGTTCTTCTCTCCAATTTTTGGTGTAAACACTTGCCCCCCAATTTTGGGATAAAAGTGATTTTATTCCAAAATTCCTATTTATCTGTTTACCACGCCGCAACCGTTTTACTCCAAGATATACTCGCGACTCCTGACTTCACAGGCCGAGTCTTATATAATGTCCCTATAGTGTCTTTTCTGACTCACTCGGCCTGTTTGCTTTCCCCTTAATTGTTCTTCCAAAACATACTGAAGCCAAGAGAAGATATCAATGAGGTAATGGAAGCTTCCAAAGTCTTCCAATTGGGATCAGATATTCCCTCTCTTTGCATGCACGACTGGATCAGGGTTAGCTTCTCTTCCACTCTTTTTGACTTCTGGTGGCAAGAATGGCGCTCCCATCTTTTTTGTGGGTTAGTCCACCCTTTGTGCATAGCTCTGGACAGGGAATTCGCTTCTGATAATGAGGTAACTCTCCATCTCTTTTTGAGAAAATTATTCGATGAGTCCTCTTGTCAACTGCTCTAACCAGCCTTTTTAGGATGCTGAATTTTATCCCCCAAGCTTGGATAGAAAGGGGTGTCCTATAGATTATCAACCACCATGCCCAGTTTCAAGAATGGGATCGACCGCACCTTCACTGAAGAAGTTGATGAAAACCCATGCTGCCTCCACCATCGTGACATATCAATCTTCAAAGTGCAAGGCAGCTTAAGGGACTACCCAGAAGACCACTACTAGGAAGAGATTTCATAGAACGAGACCATCAACTGCTCAGGTAAGCAATTCATCTCCTTCCCAAAATGTTGTTCAACTGTTGATCCCATTCCTTCACAGTTATTGAGCATTGCGTCCCAACCTGTTCTGGGTGCGGAACTACTATCCTAGGCGTTTGACTTAGCACCAACTGAGCCTCCATCGGCTGATCCTCAAAAGGAGCTGATTTTGGTTGAAATAACCGATGCTTGCATAACGGCAGAAAATGTGAGTTTTATCCTTGACGCTTGTCGGAGTCGACTTACTCGGTTTTCATCCTTCACCTAGCTCTTTATCGTGCCAGATACTTCCTGAGGAAACACCCACATAAGAGCAGGAGTCAGACAGTCCACTTAATGATCATGTTGGCGTCGAAGGTGATCCTATTGCCATCGACACTCAGACTATTGATTCCCCAGCTCAGCGTGCAACTGATGGTAAGGAAGTTATATGTCCCTTTGATTCTTCTGCAATAATTATGAACTAAAATTTCCCTTGTCATTGCAGATACCATTGTTGAAAGCTCAGAGCCGATTCAACCAAATGTTATTGGTGCATCATCAGCTATCCCTTCTCCTCAGGTAGAGGCTATTATGGAAAAGGTATTGCGTTCATCTCGCCATTCATTTCATCATAAACTGATTCAATCTTCTTAATCAAGATTCTCTTTAAATGTAGGCATTCGATCTTCTAGCCCTGAGCTACTCTTTCAATCTTGATGGAGATGAAATCAGTTCATTAGCCACTTCCTCCAAGGAAACCTTGCCAGAAGAGACTAAAAATCAGCTAAGAGATGTTCTACCAATGCTTGAGAAGAATATAGCTGATTTGGTCTAAGATACTGATCCAATGCATAGAGTCTTCTTGGCCATCAAGGGTAATCCATCCCCAGTTCTCTCTAGAGTCTTGTCTCCCTTTTCTATCTTTGAAGATCAGGTCCTGAAGGTGAAACAAGCTCAGAGGAATCGGTTTGATCGTGAAACTTTATTGGCCAAGGGAAACTCTAACAGGCAAGAGGCTAAAGAACTATCATAGTCAATTGACCACTTGAAGAGCTCCTCCCTCAGTATTGACCTAGAATTGTCTCGACTAGAAGTCAGGCGTGCAGAGCTTGAGAAGGAGCTAGAAAATGTGAAGGCTGCCATCAATCGTCATAAGTCCATTCTGGCTCAAATACTTGATGCCATTCAACAAAAGAAACAAGAACTGCTAGCCAAAGTCAGAGAAGGCAGAGCCATCTGAAGTAGCCTCGAGAGCATTCCTAGATCAGCCGAAGAAGATAAACAACAGATCGCAGAAGCTAATGCTACTCGGCTAGACGTACTGAAAGCAATCTAGGATGTTTTGGATTTGTCATTTGTGTATCATATATCTTGTGTAGAATCAATGACAGCCACATCCTCTATTGTCTCATTATACTTCTTGTTTTGGCTAAAGAGCCGATTTGAAAATAGCCAATTCCAGACTTCCATCCTTAATCCAATTAAGTCTGAAAACATGACCTTTATTATTAGGAGAGCCCTTCGATCTTCTGTCCTTAGTCACCCGGTGCCGTATTCTCTTCGGTATTAGTGAGGTGACGCTTCACCTTCTATTAATTGCGGTTGCCTTTTGCACATCCCGAGGCGTCCACCTCTTCACTCCGTGGCTTCAAATACCAGCCGAGGGCTCCGGCCTCGAACACATCTACACTTGCAACTGCTCCTATTCCTTTGCATTTCTCCACCCTTGTAGAACTCTATAGCGGCCTTCCTCCCTTCCTGTAGATCTGATCAACTTCATGGCTGGTGAGGAGAACCACGGCAAGCGTGCGGCGGAGGAGGTTCTGGAGGAGAATATGCTAGTGAATCAGCACCTCCAACGCATGAGGTGAGATCAACATCTTCTGCTCGTGACAATGAACTATTCTGATTTGTCTATAGATTCATTTTGAATGATAGTTTTTGTCCTCTTCCTAGGGCTAGCGAGCCCTCCAATGCTGCATCTTCCACGCTGGCCTTGTCGTTGGATTCTTTAGACTCGTACAATGGCGACGATGCCCGATGCTTCTTCCAAGAGTGGAGGGCGGCCTAGGATCGCTATTCCGAGGCGACTCAGAAAAATGGCCAGCTTGAGATCTGTCTCAGGGTCTTCCAAGCGGCCCTTCATGCGACCGAGGAGGACGTCAGTGCCATTTGAGCGCGGCTAGCTGAGTCTGATGTCGCGGTGGTGGGTAAGATGAGTTCCATGAACACTTCTATTCTGATTTCCGCCGTCTTTATCTTGATAGTTCTTCTGTTTTCTACAATCATCAGCCCTGATAGTGGTCCAACTGGCGGCGAACATGGCCGCGAATGTTGTTAATGCTCGGGGCTCCCCATCAATGCTCGCCTCCAAGACATCCCGGCCCACATTCAGGAGATCACCCTCCACGGTGTTCGTCATGGCACATCGGTGGCGCTGACTACGGTGCAAGTCCATACAGGGTACGAGCTCCATGCCATGGAGACTGGCTTTCCGATGGGCGACGGCCCCGAGGAGCATGAGGATCTGATGGAAGAATTCGTCGTAGCGGCGAAGGCCATTGTGGACATCACATCTGCTCAGGATGTGGTGAACAAGGTCTTCAATTAGTCTGTACTTGGGGCAAACTAATGAATGAAACCTTCTATTCTTTTCATGAATGTATCTCAGTGCAATGCCCCTATATGTGTCATGAATTTTTTTTATTTTTGTTTTTGCTCTGGAGGCGATACATATCGTATCGGCTTTTATACACTCGAAGATCTTTACTTTTTGATCTAGAGGCGATACCTTCTGGTACCGGCTATTAGAGCCGATGACTAAACGAATCGGCTATCAAATATTGATCGAATGCTAGGATAACATCCTTTAAATATTTTTCGTTGATCGCTATTGATAGGTTGCACCAGAACTTTTTAGACCAAAGGTTAAACGATCGATCAATCCAGGCCAAGCATCTCATTAAGCGAAATAAAACTTCCTTTAATAGATCTATCAACTTTGAATTGCACCTATGACTTGGCTTAGCGTTCACATACGTCGGTCTAAGCCCATCTCCAGGACCAGTGCATATTCTTCCTTAATCCAATGGCTGACGTAGAGCCATGACTATTTACGAAAACAAACTCTCAGAGCCGATTGCTTGCATCGGTTGTTGGCTTTCATTGCTGATTTTAATGAAGCCTCCTTCCTATAACTTGCCAGAAAAGCATTCGAAGTCTCCTAGTTCCCAAAAGACTGGATCAGCTGTTGCGATACTCACAGACCCATCAGCGTGAACTAGTTCAACATCATCTCCATGCCATTGAATCAAACACTGATGCATGGTCAATGGTACACAATAGTTTGCATGAATCCAATCACGACCAAGGAGTAAACTGTATGACCCTTTCCATCGATGATGAAAAATGTGGTGAGTAGAGTCTTACTCCCGATTGTTAGTTCGACATTCATTGCCCCCGGGTCTTAGACGCATTACCCCCAAAGTCCTTAAGCATCATGTTAGTCTCAATCAGATCTCCTAGTCCCTTGCCAAGTTTACAAAAAGTGGTGTAAGGCATGAGATTGATAGAAGCACCTCCGTCTACCAATATCTTGTTTATCGGCTTCCCATCAACTAAACCTTTTACATATAAAGCCTTTAAGTGCCGATGCTTGACTTGTTTATCAAATATAGCTTGTTGTATAACCGTCAACTTGGCAACTATCTCTTCATACTCTGATTCATCAAAATCTGAATAAACTTCTTGATCTGCCGGAGCTCTGAATTCTGATGGCAACAGAAAAGCCATTTGAATATTAGCCGATAGTTGCTTTCTATCGGCTATTTTCTTAGCACACCATACTTGAGGTTTACTGGATGCCTGAGCCTGTTTCAACTCTCTATTCCTTAGGTGTTGCACCTTTCTCTTCTGGCTTCTTGTTAAACCTCTTGGACACCATTGGCCTTCCTACCAAACATATTTTCTCTCATTACTTTCTTCTTCATAATCAGCCCAGTCTTGATCAACAACTCTTTTTCTAAGCCAATTATGAATATTTTCATTTTTTAAGCGCCGATCCATGTTATTATGATGATACTCATCTTGAGCATGGATAGACCAGCGGTTGGCTTGAGATTGCCTAAACTCCCAATATTGATTGCTACACTCTGGACAGTCATTCCTGGTAGGCAACTTCAAACCTTCATTCTAGCAATGTCTAAAGAAATGACAATTCCAATGTGATTAAGCTTGCTTTCTTTTGTATCTCTCTTTTTCCTGTTGACGCTGGTATTCTTGCTTTTCTAACCAATGCTGATAATCCTTTTCCTTCTGCCGCTGTAATTTATTCAACAGAATTCAAGAAGTAACTCATGGCTTCGTCGCCCCTTCTTTTGACGTTCCTCCTTGCTCATATCGGCTCTTTTGCTTGTCGCGACGTCTTTTAATTTCTCTATATTCGTCAGCCGATATTTGCATCTTAGGATCGACTGTTCCAGCTTCTCTTGATTTGGTTGATGTCAGGACCTTAGCCTTTCCTTTGAGCAGCCTAGCATCGACCATGTTTTGATCTTCTGGGAAAGGATTATCATCAATTTTCATTTTCCGAGGCATATCAAATTTGAGTCTTCCTTGCTAAATAGCTCTCTGTATATGCTGTCAGAAAATTCTGCATTCATTAGTGGAATGAGAAGTGCCATTATGAAACTTGCAGAACTTCTTATTCTTCAACTGATCGGGGGGCAACATAACATGATTATCGGGCAGCTTGATCTGTCCCTTCTCAAGCAAGAAATCAAAGAGTTTGTCTGATTTTGTGACATCAAAGTCATAGCTCTTCTCGACTCATCTTCCCCAAGGATTTGGTACCATTACTGTCTTTTTGCCCCAATTCCATTTAGCCACGGCAACCTCTTCTTCTTCATCTTCATAGCCGTCATCGACTGAGTACGGATTATAAGCTTCGGCCACTGTGGTACTCTTCTAGAATTGGGTATCTCTGCGCATACTCTGGAATTGGCTATTGAGCGCCGCCACTCGTTGAGCCAATTGACCTAGGTTGTCAAATTATTATCCCAGTAGTTTTTCTTTCTATGTTGGCATCATTCCTTGAACGGCCAAAGTAGCTAGCTGATCATCAGCCAAGTTTATTGAGAATCACAAATTCCTAGTCTCTTGGAACCTCTGAAGAAACACAGTGTCTGATTCATTAGTTTTATGTCTTATAGTTGTCAAATAAGTAATATTCTTTTCTCCAATCCTAGTATAAAAATATGTATAAATTTTCTTTTTCTAGGTTAGCCCAATTGGCAATGGACTTGGCTGGCAGTAATGAAAACCAAGTGAAGGCTGGCCCTAATAGTGACAGGGAGAAGAAACGAACTCGATGGGCCTCCTCAACTGATGCCTCGCCCAATTGTGTAAGATATCGACTGACATGTTCTATTGTGCTTGTGCTGTCTTGGCCAGTGAACTTAGCAAACTCTGGGAGCCTGTAATTTGCAGGAAGAGTGACCAAATCATACCATTCTAGATATGGGCGTTTGTACGAAAAGGTCAGCCCTTTTGGCTTCAAACTGAACTGATTCTTCATCATCTCGGTCACTTTTAGCAACAACTCGTCAGCATGTGAATTTAGATTTCTCTGCACTTGCTGACCCATCTATGGATTGAAATCCCGTGTGCCTTGATACCCTGGATTTAGAATCATATGAAGGGTGTTATAATCCGTACCATAATGATACCCTTGTGAAATCTCTATCTGTTGGGTCCTTTGCTGATTTGCTGCTTGAAGTCTCTGATTATAGACATGAGGATCTATATCTCTACGGATCCTTTTGAATTGATGGTGCTATTTTTTGAGCCGACGACGGTATGTGGCCCGATGTGCCAAAATTAATCACCTAGTTCTGACCTTACCCCATCGGCTGTTGCACATGATGCACTGACGATCCAGGATTATACTATATCCGATTCGTAGTAGTACCTTGAGCTTGTTCAGATGAATTCTGAACTGCCTAGACATCATCATTACCAGCTGGTGCTGCTTCTTGATGGCTAGTACCGACTTGATTAGTCTCTTGGGTCGACGGATGTGGAATATTGTAATAAGCCAGCCCATTCTGACCAACTGGAAACCTATGAAACACCTCTTTCATGGCGTTGTGGAATGTGTCCAAGAAAGCTTTATTATGGCTTGATATGCCATCACAAACAGATTTATTTATAGCTTCCGTGAAGAAACGCCTGTATTCAGCTTCATCTGCATCTGTCTGCCCGTGCAATAGAACTCTTGGCAGTGGATATTTCTGAATAATTGTATTGTCACGTGTTTTGGTGTAGGACAAAAAATACTTGTTCTGAAATTCTTCTATAGCTTTGTTGATGACATCTTTATCTCCATCAGGTAGGTCTTCGTAATATACCATAAGGACGTCGTTGTTGTTGTGAACCGCCATGACGATTGTGGGGTCCCACCGGGCGTGCTAGAACGTGTGTTGGCATGAAATTTCGTCCTGTGCTGAGGGCACACGAGCAAGCTATGCTTCATGCCCTTGCTGCTTACAACAAATAGAGAAGTACGCAAGTAAAGCATGTCCTTTGCCCATGATCTAAAACGGCAATACCATTGGCTCTACGCTTCTACCTACTTCGACATAGTGTATCCTGGTTCCTCCCATGCCAAAACTGGATGTTTGATTGTTTGAGTCATCAAGTGAACATGTAATAATTAATCAAGAATTGTTGAGTAATTAAGTCTATGGGATCCATTTTCATTTCCTCATGTTTGCCTCATAAATATTATCATGGGAATATTTTGCTACTGTCGGCATGAAATTTCGTCCCGTGCTAAGGGCACACGAGCAAGCCGGAAGGGTCAGCTCGATGGAGCTGTAGATCCGCTTGGCTTCAACGTAGGGGTGGTCAATCCTATGTACTCCTCTCGAGACGTGCCAGTCAATTTGACCCTATAATTGACAAAGAAAGAGCTAATCAGTAATTTAAGGCGGAACATGCCGATGTTGCCAGACAGTCCCGAATGTGCGGCTCTAAGAGCCGATATGGAAGAAGATCGATTAAATAGTCGATTCCAGCATATTCATAAGAATAAATCAGTTAAATCTCATGGGGTTGTGTAAGAAAAATTGGTTATCATTCAGAATTAATATCGCTATTTAAACAAATATTAGTCAATGGCAATAAGATGTCAACAATAATCAGTTTATGTTAAGCCAACGACTGCAAGTAACCGAATCTCTTTTATATAAAGAAGCAGCTCATCACCATTTAACCATTTAATAAAGATAAATCTAATGAACATATTAAATCTCATCTATCGCTATGACTAGTGGGGCATGAGGCAGAATCATGTAGGCCATAGAAACAATAATAGATTTGACGACCCTAACTCATTACTAATATCAGTGGGACATTAGGCAGAATCATGCAGGCCATAATACAATAATAAGATCATGGGGCTAACACAACTTTTAACCTATCTCTACTTCAATGGTCTCGTGACGTGAACTACATATGTGAAAGCACTCGATATCGGCTAAAACAGTCGATTCAGACATAGCACACAGTTAATGTCATGCCCTATCAGGAATAAATCTACCAAGTAACGATCCCCACTCCACGGTGCTAGTAGTGGGGTGTGATGCAGAATCGCACAGGCCGTGATAACAGGACATAGAACGGTTTTCGTTAGCCAATAGATCTATTCAAGACAAAACATGCCTTAACCACACACTATGCATGATCAAGATTGATATAAAACAATCGATAAAACATAACTCATCATTTAAGATGCAGATTAGATCAGTTCATATTAACAAACGATGGGTTAAACAGGATATAAGGCCGATCTAGATCAATCCCAATCGGTCAAAGTGATATTGTTGTAATTGAATAAATAATGAAAGCAATAAGCAATATCGGTAACTTAATGAATCTATCCGAAGGATGCCACCCTTAGATAGAGTCGATAACTTGACCTTAATCTAGTTCAAGCAGTGGAGGTCAATCGGATCGATGCAGCCGTACTTGAACTAAACAAGAGTCGATAACTAGCTTATAGTAGAGTCGCAGTTGAGGTCGATCGGATCGATGCAGCCGTACGAACAGAAATATAAGGTATGACGGTACTTACAGATAAGCCGGAGGTCGGCCGGACCGATGCAGCCCTACTCACTGAAGAACTCACCGAGATCTACTCTACTCCTGCTCCTAAGGGGTGACCGGAGTCAAAAAAAAGTAAGTAACTTGTATTGGATTGATTGTGTCCTTTTACAATAGCCGGGGTCCAATATTTGTACCCGGAGCCTAAACATGAATCCTATTCGAGTGCGACTCATTACACCTTAGACATAGAAGAAAACATTCCTAATTTAAGATAACTTGGACCATAATATTTTCCTTTTTGTAGAGTCCGATATGTAGTTTCCTGGCGCCAACCGTAGCTCGTCATTGCTATCTGCTGACGTCATCCAAAGAGATCCGATTCTAGAGTCTTATCTGAATCAACTGATATCGATCCTTATGCAATCGATTCCTTGTTCGACACAATTTTGAAAGCTTTGAGTTCCCGCGTTCTTCTCTCCAAATTTTGATGTAAACAGCTACACCTGCATCAAAACCACACACCCGTGTTAATGACGACAGTGGATGAGTTGTTGAACCAAACTTTAATGAGTTTTAATTTGTTGTGCTTTGATAGTATTCAATCAATATATGTTTTCAGATCTTCTTTTCTGCTTGGGTTTTAATCAAATATCAAATACACATTCAAATATCAAATACACATTCCAACGTGCTGACAATACAGTAAATAGTGGAAAACAAGATCTCAGAGATTTGAGCACCGCAATTGAAACTTTAACAGAAGAGTCTGGGATACTTTAGTGCATTTGCATTCATAAATGTTGCTACTAATGGATATGCTATGCCTAAAGACCGAAAAAAATTCGAGATCTTAATAAATGGAACCAGATCCACTGATTCCATTCCATGTGTGCATTTGCGGCAGTGGCGGGTGCCGCGCGCCATTGCTCTCTCCTTATTACAGTCACCCACTCGTCGTTAGCATACTGCCATGACTACCTTGATGTATATATTGTGGTAACATATCACGGTGCCATGACTCCTACCTACCTTGATGTACAGTACAGGAACGAAATTAGTAACTTATTGTGCAGTCAATCCTAAGCAAAATTTATATGCTATTAGGGTATAACAGAAATTGAAAAACAATCATGTCAGATTATGTGACGGCACATGGAAACTTGAAACAAACATGTTAGCTTCACGGCCTGAAAAAGTTATCATGCAAAAAGTAAAGCACAATCAACAACACACTAGCTGTACGTGGTTAGAGATTTCCTACTGATGAACCTAGCCAACATTATTATTATTTCATCATTGGGAATGTCTCAGGCGCACACACGAACCAAAAGGGAACAAAGGCATCAAAGATTCAGAGCTAATCCTGTTGAAGGTTATACCGTTCTAGCAGTTAGCAGTATCTACTACAAACTGATATTACAGGCACATGCATGATGCTCTCAATACAAGGTCTATCTTCAATATTCATTACTAGGTGCAGAATTATTCACACCATATTGACATGAAAATTCTACTAGAAAAGCAGCTCAGGTAAGAGAGTTACCATGAGACCGCAACAGATCATCTACTCAGTTGCATGTATATACATAGAAAATGTACTACTGTTAGTTGATAAACAATTGGGTAGACAATTCATTTCAGTCCATTAGTCTCAAACAACTCATATTTCTATTTTCCAGTAAGATTTGACGCAATCCCAAGGTCTTTTTTCTCGAATACGCAAAAGATTTGTGTATCATTGTATTAAGGAGATGAGTTTAAAGAAACATACAACGCGCTTCTATCGAGCATCGAAGGAGGTCGATCTAACATAGCCGAAGATGGATCATCCTAGCAAAAGACCTCATGTTTCGATATTACATAAAAGGAAACAACCAATATCGACGCAGCTTTATGGCCTAGAAGGTGGCCTTGCGTCTTCGCGGCTACCTGGATGGTGCCTTTCCAATGGCCGGGAAGAGCTCGTCCAGCGCCTCGGCTTCAGACACAGTCAGGTTGCCATCGAAGAGCCTGTCAAAGGCCTCCAACTCCGAAGCGGATGGCGTAGATGGACCCCTGGTGTAGCCCATACGCTGCATGATTAGCACCTCACCTCACTTGGAAGCTGGCACTCGGGAGAGGCTCTGAGCCACCAACCGCCTGCTCCGCCATAGCAGTACCGGCTTAGCAGGAGGCTGCTTGGGAGACTCGCGAATTAGCGGAGAGTCCCTCTTACACGTGACATTGTTGATGAAGCTGTCGAGGCATTGTTTGGCAGAGTCGTCGTTGTCCATAGCCTGGTGGGTAACCCCGCGTGGTGAACTGGAAGGGCCATCCACCTTGAGGTCAACGGTGTGTGTCTTTGGCGAGTCCACTACCCACTGAATGGGGCATGGGGGTGGTGTTCGCAACACACAGGACGCTACCGCTTCCTCTAGCTGGGGGGCCACGACCGATGCCTTATCCAGAAGCTGGGGGTCGCCGAAGTTGATGGGAGGTGCTCAAGGGAAGGCCACGCGACGATCTAACTGCCGACGAGCGAGGCTGCAAACTCCTCAACCATCAGGTCCTCCAAGATGTTGCGATCCTGCGTGGCACCCGGGTACAACGTGAGCGTCAACGGGTCGGGCTCAACCATGCCCATCACATTGGTCAGCCCACCATGCCTTGCCTCAGTTCTAGCAGCGACCGAGGTGAAGTCCAGTGTCGTTTGGGCGGCCCCTGTTGACCGCCCGTGACTATCGTTGGCGACACTCATTGCCGCAACGGTGTCATCCCCCTTCAGTCGGTGTCGATGTCTCCGACGCCTCCACCGTCTACACTCACCGCTGCCGCGCGTGGTTGCACCTGGCACAACAGCTACTGCACCCAGCACAGCCCCAGCTGCGCTCAACGTGTCGCCCTGAGTACGCAACCGGTTGCCCAAGATACGCTCTCGGATAGGGCGTCGTTGCCGGCCTTCTGGGGCACCAGCTGTGCCAGAGCCAGAAGGAGGCACCTTTCGCCACTGCTTATAGTCCACGCAAGGTGTCGGAACCCCTTGCATCGGAAGCAACGTGGAGGCAGCTTGCAGGTTGTCACCCTGTGCGTGGTGGAGAGACAGTTGAAGCACTTCCCGCGTAGATCCGCCAAATAGCGGGTAGGGGGCCGCTGGTTCGCCGATGCAGTGCGAGCGGGGCGTGCCCCTCCGGCATCGCTTAACAACCCCTGCGACAAGACCTCACGTCAGCCATCGGCGTCCGAGCAGGCAGGCCGTGCACCAGCTGGGGGTGCGGCCGTGGCCGGCGAGTCCTACGGTTGCGCCGCCCGTGTACAACGCCAGCACCAGCAGCACTATTGTGCACCTCCTATGATGTTGGCTGGTCGGCCCCCTTAGCTAGGGGGCGCTTGCCCCGCTCAACAGCAGTCAAATAGTGAAACTCATGACAACTCAAATAGTGAAATGTGACTGAAAGTGGATTCCTAAGTACAATACAATATTTTTTTAGATAAGGGAACAAAGTTCCAGCCTCTACCATCTGGGAATGGTACACAGCTGGAGTACAATACAATATAACACAAGATAATATATGATTCGTATTCTTGTGAGCAGTCAAAAACCTGGGCACTCTGGACAAATGTGGAATTCTTCAGTCATACATACAGTCTAGCCATGTTCAGGTCTGAATTAACATCATGCAAGTTGTGGCAGCAGTATTTCTCAAATTAGGCAATGTGCGTCAGCAACAATCGAACAAGAACATTGAAATTTGATCAATAGTCATGTATTGTTAATTATTGAACTGTTTACTACAATGACAGTCAAAGCTGCTTCTAGTCAGCAAACATTAAAACAGAGCATTAGCTAATGAATCAAAAAAAGACTAAAGTGCCATACTTCTCACACCCATTCAGTGCTAAAACGAAGTTCAGACCAGATACTTCTCGCACCCATTCCATTTCCTGCAAGGCAGCCGTTACAAATTCAGTGAGTAGTGCACTCAGTACCAATTAAAGTTTCATGCACCCACCTTACCAGTAGCAGGTTCGAATCGTTCGTGCCTCAACATCAACATTTCATACTAGTTTCAGACAATGGAAGAAGGAAGTGCATGCGTCACTTACATTGCATCAGACAAAATTGCTCCAACAAAAATGGATATACCGTTCTAGTAGTTAGCAGTATCTACTGCAAACTGATTTCACAGGCACATGCATGATACTCTCAATACAAGGTCTATCTTCAATTACAGTACTAGGTACAAAACTTCTTCACACCATATTTATTGACATGAAAATTCTACTAGCAAAGAACTCAGTAAGAGAGTATCATGACATCATAACAAATCATCTACTCAGATGCATGTATATAATTAAACTGAAAATCTACTGTTAGTTGATAAAAATCGGCAGCAGACCATCCATTTCAGTCCACTAGTACTCCATCAAACAACTCATATAACTGTTTTCTAATAAGATTTGACACAATCTCAAGGTCAAATTCATCAAAACTCAAATAGTCAAATGTGACTAAAGGTGGATTCCTATGTACAATATAGCACAAGATAACATATGACTCATTTTCTTGTGAGCAATCGAAAGATGGCCACTCCTGTTATATGTGGAATTCTTCGGTCATACATACTATCTATGTTCATGTCTGAATTAACATCATGCAAGTTGTGGTAGCAGCATTTCTCAAATTAGACAACGTGTGGTAGCAACAATTGAACAAGAACATTAAAACTTGAATCACTAAGCACACAATAGTGACGTACTGTTATTGAACTATTTACTACAATGACATTCTGAACTGTTACTAGTCCGCAAACATTAAAACAGAACATTAGCTAATTTTTCTTTTGGCAGAGGTTAACCCTGATTTTATAGAAAGGGAAATAATCATCAGAACATTAACTAATGAATCAGAGAAGCACTGAAGTGCCATAGGGAGATCTCATCCAGTGCCAAAACAAAGTGCAGACCAGATACTTTTCACACCCATTCCATTTCCAGCAAGGCAGCAATTACAAATTCAGTAAGTAGATTACTCAGTAGTCAGTACACATTAAAGCGCCATGCACCCACCTTACCAGTAGCAGGTTCGAATCGTTTGTCCCTCGACATCACATTTCCTACCAGTTTCAGAGAATGAAAGGAACTAAGGAAGTGCATGACTTACATTGCATCAGAAAAAATTTGCTCCAACAAAATGGATATGCCAACGTAAAGTAGCGAACTAGCGATCAATGGTAGAGCCAAATCCATGGCGAGCAGCTTGCCGGGGGGCCTTTGGGCCAGTTCGTTCCAACGTACTGCAGCCTGCAGGTCGTAGCGGCACCAGCCGATGTCGCTGCAGCGGTACTCCTTGTCGATGCTGACAATAATGGACAGCAACTCCTCAGGGGAACCATCCACGTCGTCTAAGAAGTAGATGAAGGCCGGGCTGGAACGTCCGGTTCGGATGGCCCTAGAGCAGCCTCGGCCGACGAAGAGCATCTTCCCGATCAGGGCGGCGGAGGAGGGGGAGGAGCTCTCCCAGCGAGGGGTTCCGCCGTCCCACTCGAGCGTGAAGACCTGGAAGTGGAAAGACACCGTGCTCTGCTGCCCCTGCTCTGGAGAGACGAACCTCTTGACAATGAACAGCCTCCCCTCCGATTGCACGAGGTAGCGGGCGGCAACCACGTGGCTGGCTTCCGGGGGCGCGACCATAGTTTCACCCAGGGTTTACAATACCGGTAAGAAAAAAATTTCGGTCCCCAGCGATAAATACAAAATTTCGGAAATATCGGTTCAAATTTAAATAAATTTAAATTGAGTTTTAAACAAATTTGGCATCATTTCACTAGAAAAACTCTATAATCCATCATCCATCATAAATTTATATGACATCGATGAAATAACATAATATATCACAGAAGTAGAGCCGCGGTAATACAGTGTGCTGACGGTGGGCGAGCTGCATATACTAGTGCCGTCCAATGTGTGAGTGAGAAAATTAAATAAATTTGAAGAAATTTAGGCCTTTGATAAGACTAGATGATATGGAGGGTCATTATAGTGTGGTTTGGTGTAATTTTAGAGTGAAAGATGAATTTAACCGAAAAATTTTGACCGATACAAAAAAATTTCGGACCTCAGCGAAAAAGGCGATATTTTGGAAATTTCGGCGATATTTTGCCGAAATTGTAAACCCTGGTTTCACCGGGGAAGAGGTAGCCGTCCAGGGTGCCGGTGATGTGGCCGTCCTCGTTTGTCACCATCCCTCACCTGAGCTCGTCACCAGAAGTATCTGGGCCAAGGCGTGGAGCTCAGGCCTAGTCCAAGAGTTCAAGGATCTCCGGTCCACAGTGGGCCTGTATCAAGTGCGAGCCCAGCTAAGCCAAGCAACGAGGAGTAGATAAGCCACACTGGGGAAGGGAAAGGGAATCATCCAACTTGTATCAGATAACTCATTTAGGCCTACTTTGGTAGCCTAGATTTCCGGCAGGATCCTGGCCTTTTCCCTGGGCTAATCTGCCCCGTGTCATCCTCCCCCAGGCCAAATTTGTGCGCCCTTTGGTAGCCCACCAAGGCGAGGATCGCAGCCCGCTTCCTTGCGTTTTCCGCGCGGAAGAAATCCATGACTCGTTAGGCCGGGAGTGTTTCCCCATGCGACTTGCGAGCTTTCTTCTTCCACTCGCGACGCCGCCCAGCCACGACACCGTCGCCACCACAGCATCCGGCTGCCCCCGCCCCGGCATCTGTCCTCTGCCACCCCCGCCCTGGCATCCGTTCGTCGCCGCGACATCCCTCCACCTTGTTGTCGCTTGGCCTCTCTCGTGCATGTGACGTCGACGCGGGGGTCGCTCTTGGGCGCTCCTCCACCGCCGCCACCTAGCTCATCCACTGTCGTCGCCTCGCTCCTCGTCTACCGTCGCCATCTCCACCGCCATTGCCATCCATCTCAAAGGTCAGTGCACCTCATCTCCTCGTTGTACTAGTTTCTAGATCCGCTAGGGTTTGACCTGCAGCTCCATTGCTTTTCGTGGATCTTGGAGCTGCAGATCCGTGAGCCAGGACACCGCTACCACTACCCATTGTGCCGCCCGTGAGAAGCATCGACGCTGCAGGCTACACGACACCACCTCTTGCCCTTCGCTCGGATCTCTCTGCTCAACCTAAGGTTTCTCCCCTTCTTCTCTTGTCACACCGTTTCTTGTGGATCCTGAATTTTTGTGTGTGCATCTGTTAAATTGGTTTCTGATTCGATAATTGAATGTTAGGGATCTGCTCATGTGCATAGCTTACTACCTTAGCAAGCAGCCGCTAACACAGTTGCTGAACTTGTGTGCTTTTGATGGTGATTGCCTAGCAAATAATGTTTTTGTAATCCAACCAATTGTTGAAAACCACATTGCCTTGTGTTATCTGAGATAGATTGGAGTCATTAGTCTTATTTGCTCGCATGACTTGGATTAGCAATAAATTGATAGTGTTCTTTTTACAGGAAATACATTAAACAAATCAACTGTTCTGTAATAATCTTGAATAAAATTATTGGTTACTAAAGTCCTTCCAGTCTGATATGAACGAATAGTTATTAATCTATTCATAAGTGAAACCATATATAACTTCAAATAGGTGATGGTCACATGCAAGTAAATTGTACTGTGTTTACTACACCTATAATGATAGTACTGAAGATGAGAAAAAATGTAAGTCATCCACACTTCTGCTTTTATTAGTAAAAACACAATGTTGCTATTCTCTTAATTTTGTCAGTTTCAGTAGCAGCCGCGACCTCTTGCTATTTACAATTCAGATACAACACCAAGTTTTCTTGTGTATTGGCAAGTGTAGTACTTCAGTAGCTTATTGAGAAATTTCTAACTGTTCCTAGGGTCCACATATCACTAGTTGAGCTATTCTTTGTTCTTGGGAGGAGCATGCTAGGAATTTTCTCAAAGTCAGCCCTTGACTTTCAGAAAGTTCCTAGCGTGTTCCTCCTAAGAGCATGCTCTCTCTAGTGCTCTATTTTGCCAATTGTGGTTGTGGATTTGTGGTACTTGGTAGTTTTTTTATATATATGTAATAATATAATTTCATATATGTAACACTAGATGGCTTCTTGGGAAGAGCTTGCTAGGAATTTTTTGTTGGAAGAGGAAGAAGAAGATGAGGAGCTATTCTTTGTTCTTCTCCCTGCTGTAATGCCCTTTCTCGATGAAGAGAAAACACCTGAGCATACCTCTTCTCTTCTTGGTGCTAAAAAGGTTATTGAGATCCTCGAAGGACATGAGAATTGGTGCAAGGAAGAATTTAGGATGGAGGCTAAAATATTTAGAACTATAGCAAACTTTCTCAGGGCCGAGATCTTGCTGCATGACACACGTGGTATGAAGATTGAGGAGCAACTTGGTCTTTTTATGTTCATGCTCTCTCATAATGCAAGCACAGAGAGGCTAAAGAAGGAGTTTCAATATAGCGGTGAGACCGTGCATAGGAAAATAAATGATGTCTTCAATATCATTCCAACATTAACCCAAAAATTCATCAGACTTCCGAATCCAAGTCACACACACATGAAGATTACATGTGACCCTAGATTTATGCCATTCTTTTAGGTCGGTTAATACATACAGTACACTTTCCTAAATACCATTCCTAAATACAATCCAAATCTTTAGTAAATTTTCTTACCTGCAGAACTACATCGGCGCTATCGATGGTATGCATGTCCCAATCACAATTGGACAAGACAAGGCCAGTCCCTATAGAAATAGGAAGGGGACACTATCGTAGAATGTTATGTTTGCCTGTGACTTTGACCTAAAGTTCACTTTCATCTCATCTGGTTGGGAAGGATCCGCATCTGATGCAGGAGTGTTGTGGTCTGCTCTTGGCAAGAGATTTACTGTGCCGGTAGGCAAATTCTATCTTGTGGATATGCAAATTCAGTATCTTGTAGACGGTAGAAAACTTGTTTGCTTATCCTTTGTGTTTTTTCCCTTTTTTTGTGAATCATGAATTGGCATATATGGGTAGGAGGGATGGATGGGTAGATAGAGATAGAGGACATTTATGAGCAGTCATGAATTGGCAGCTATGAGATGTTTAAAGTTTTCAGTGTGATAGTACTGCTAACTGTGATAGTACTGTGATAGCCTGTAGATCAAGTTTTCAGAGAAGTTTAAAGTTTTTAGAGTGATAGCCTGTAGATCAAGTTTCCAATGCATCTACTGTTTAACTGTGATAGTACTGCTAACTATAACTAGTTCATATCCGTTTCTGTGATTAATTCAGTACATATCTTTTCCTGTTTAGATTTAAATGACTTTCAGTGAACTGAGTTATCATCTATTGTTTGACTGTGTTAGCATGTACTGATTTTTAGATATTGATTACTTTCAGTGAATAAGATTTTTAGATGATGATGCAGACAACTTACAGCTTGATATTGACTACAATTATTAACACTAATCTGTGACTATCCTCAAATTAATTGATGTTTCCCTTAACTAGATTTGTCATGCATGTTTCTGTGTTTCTGTTAGCCTAGGTTGACACTTGTTATTTATCTAAGCATCTACGTAGTTCTGAGCACTTTCCTTCCCTAAACCAGCAACCTTTTCTTCCTGGTACAAAGTTATGCAATTTCATTTCAGCAAAGTTTACTAATAAATTAGGGTATGGTATTCATCAATGTTTTGAGCACTTACCTATGAATTAGTCCTGTTGGCTTGTAGCTGCAAGCTATTTTACCTATGAATACTATTGTGCATAGTAATGACAGTATTTGATGTGGCATGCCACATGTTTACCCTTGGTTCAAGTTGATATATCCTAGCAGCACTAGATTAGTTTACTTTAGGTATGTCTCTAAGCTACTAATGTTTTTCCTTGTTTACCTGTAGGGTTTTTGGTGTGGAAGCAAATGCATAATTTGAGAAGAAAATTATTTTTACTAGCTGCAGTGTCTATGTGAAAAGCTTATGTAAAGGAGTTCTTTTTTTTTTCTCTCGAACACTGCTTATGAAAGGAGTTGAACCATAAATTATTTTTCATGTATGTCTTGGATATCTGGATGGAGATGATCTATGATTTGGTGACGAATGAATTAGCTAGGTTGAATTTGCCACTTTAATTAAATTTTCTATGTATTGGACTATGTCAAATAATTTTGATATTGTGATTTTTCATGCATTATGTGCATGAAAATATTGTGGTTGGCAATGATATGTGATGATTTTCTTATATTATTCAAAAAATTCTATTGTTTCTTGATTTTCTAAGACGTAGAAACAGTAGAGCAGAGCAGTGGCTTGCAACTCTGCTCTGCTTTGGCTGCTGCTCTGCTCTGGTTCGGCTGTGGCTTGCAGCTGCAGTTCAGTTCACAATGGATACCAAACAGCCACGGGAAAACTCACCCACGTGGAAATTTCCCTAGGGATGGTGGCGGGAATCAAATGTCAAAAAAAAAATTCCACGCGCGTAGCTTTTTTCCCGGGTTTACGTTTCCAAGTACTCCTCCGTAACCGGACCTCTCTGGCCGGCGATCCTGAATTCTGTTCGTTCCCGGCTCCGGCCGATTACCCAGTACCTAACACTGTTCCCCAGGTCGAACACCATGAGGTGCTCCTCCGACGTGAGGAAGAAGAAGCCCTCGTGCATCTCGCAGCTGTAGTAGATCACGTGCTCCAACTCTTCGGACATGACCGGGTTCTTGTCCCCCTCCAAGGCTGGACCGAACAAGTGTTGGTCCCCCTCCAGTGGAATCCACCGCTCCATCCCGGGCTTCCACACCGCGTCCTCGAGCTGGCCGAGGGTGATGGCGGCGACGAAATAGTGCCCGTCGCCGTCTGGGTTGGTCGGCGCGGGGAACACGGTCGCATCGCGGATGACCAGGGCGGTTGGGTTGGGGCCGGCCTTGAGGTCGATGAAGGGCACCCCGCCGTGTTCCTTCCGCAGGCCTTGCGGGAGCGGGATTTGCGTGCCGGAGGCGAGGTGGAGCAGCGCGTACCCGCACCACTGGCCACGCGCCACCACGAACCACCCGCCCGCTGCCATGGATTCGCAGAAGCGCGCGGCAGGGACGGTGGACCGGTCCGTGCTGGTCCGGCTGAAGAAGTGGAAGCAGGAGGCCCCACTGGTGGACGGCCTGAGAAGACATGGGAGCAGCGGCGGGGCCGTGTTCTCCTCCTCCCTGGCGAAGGTGCGCCAGAGCTTGCACACGCCGGTGCAAGACGCGCGGTCGGCAAAGCATGGGAGGTTGGAGAAGATGCGGTCGAGGATGCCTTCGGGAGGATGCTCCATCGAGTTCACCACCTCCATTGTTCGCATGGCCATGGCAACGCCCGCGGCGCTTGTCGGTTTGCTGCAGCAGAGGCAACGGAATGCGTGCGTTACGTGGAAAGGGAGGGGAGGGGGGAGACGCGAGGTTTTAAATCTCCGGCTATAGCTGTTGCTATAGCCGGCTATAGCTGCTTGACGCTGATCAAGCTATTTGGGTTGATGTACAACTTAGTGGCTATAGCGGGCTATAGCTTCATTTAGCTCAGCTATAGCTGTTTTAGAGATCATCCGCTAAATACATTTAGCCGGAGATTTAAAACCTTAGAGACGACAAGAGCAACAAGGACGGTTTGGGGAAGGGGTTCAAATAGAAATCCGATGCATGTTGGCCCTTAACTCCCTCGGATTTAGATTTCGTGATACACACAAGTCATTTGTCCACTCAAGTAAGTAATCTCGTATATTCATAATGGTATGTGCTTTTAAGTACAAAGCTGTAAAATCTGATGATTTTTAGATGTTATATGGAATATAACTTCAAATGTGAGCCCAAGTTGGGAAATGTGGGCCAAACTTCGGCTGTGTTTCCTAGCGCTCCAACAATAGCTCTACACACAACTTCAACACATCGCCAACCAAACTCGTCTGGAGGATTCAGCACCGCATGCGAAGTACTGCAAATCATTCTGAGACAGGACACAGCTGGGATACAGAGCTGAAAATTGTGGCGTCCTCCCGCTCCCTCGTTAGATCCGTGGGCCTAGGCTGAGATTGCCCTCGACGTGGGCGGAAAGAGAGGTAGGATGTGGAGCTTGTGCCGTCCCCCAATGTGAAGGTTGGCCCGAGCACCATCGGGCTACAGCAACACCATCCTCACTGTGGAGCCGGTGCAGTTGTTCATGCGGAGGCGGAGTGCAGCGTCGGGGTGGAGTGAGTGTCGGAGTGTAGGTAGGCCGGTGGTGGAGAAGAATAATGCTAATTATAATGACCATTGGCCATTCCTATATAATGTGATAATAGATACAGCGAACATGAGAGAATTTAAAACTCTCAAACTCTTTGGGAGACATTTTACTTGGGCTAATAATTTGCAAGTCCCTACCTTTGAGAAGTTTGACAGGGTCCTTCGTACAACAGAGTGGAAGTTAAAATTCCTGCGAACCACGGTACAAGCACTATCCAGATAGATTTAGATCACACTCCTCTTTTCTTAATACGAGTGAGCCTGCTATGTTAAATAGTGCTCCCTTGTTCAAGTTTGGATTAGGATGGCTATTGCGTGATGGTTTTTTTATCTTGTTAAAGAAATTTGGATGGATGTGCATGAAGGCCACACACCATTAGAAAGGTGGCAGGTAAAAATTAGACGCCTGCGCCAATACCTAAGGGGATAGGCTTAAAATGTAAGTGGTGTTTACAAAAGAGAGAAATAAATATTATTGAACAAGTTAGATGAATTAGATAAAATGTCTTAATTGTCATAGTTAAAGGATAATGAATTAAATTTAAAGCATGTTTTGAATGATAGACTAGCTCAATTGCTGAGAAAAGAGGAATTAAAATGGTATCAAAGAGCAAAGGTATAAAATAATTAAAAGGTGATGCTAATACCAAGTATTTTCAACTGGTGGCCAATGGGAAACATAGGAAAACACTTATGTTCAAGTTGGAGCAGGAGGAGGATGTAATATGTGGTGATGTAGAACTTAAGAAATAAATCACCAAGTGTCACACCTGATTTTAAGGATAAAATGGAATGCAAAATCTTATGTGCGCCCAGAGATCAGTCACACACATAAGCCAACAAATTCCAAATAGTATCATCACAAGTGTTTATTACATCACGAATAATAAGAGACATAGTCTTCACATAAATGTAGCGGAAGTATAAAGAACTGGTTGACCACAAGTCAAGTAATCCTCAGGAAAGTTGTCATTACCATAGCCATCTGTTACCCATCCGGGATTTTTATCCAAATAATGAAAATAATCAAGCGTAAGTACGTGACGTACTCAACAAGTGTAGCATAGGGTTCATTAGTGTCGATAGAATATCATTGGTAGTCCTCCGAGAGGTATCCCACGAAGATAGATTGATCGACAGAGGAGCGCGAGATCAAGAACAAGAAGGCAACAGGGACACACGAGTTAGACAGATTTAGGCCATCAATATGACGTAATACCCTACTCCTGTGGTCTGTTGGTTTGTATTAGCTATCGTATGATATGCCGTGATTTTAGAGGGGGTCCCTGCTCGCCTTATATAGTCTGGGAGGCAGGGTTACAAGTCGGTTAGATCTGATAGATAATCGGAAAGTAATAACTGATTACAGGAATCTTGGGATCATACATATCCTAACAGATCTCGTAGTATCTTCAGGATATCTTCCCGATGTCTTGCGGAAGGCGCCGAGCAGAGTCGTGCCCCGCAAGGCTTCTTCTTGTGGGCTAAGCCACGCCTAGGGGCGCAGCCCATGTGGTCTGTCGTGGGTATCCGGGGTCATACACCCCACAGCTAGTCCCCGAGCGCCTTGTACCTATTGTGCAACGTCGTCTTGAGCTTGTCCGAGCAGGTGCGAATAACGCCGAGCAGTCAAGCTCATGGTCCAACCACCATGCTGAACTGCCGAGCTGCGTGAACCGTCGCCGAGCAGTGTGAACCGTTGCCGAGCAGCATAACCTGTCGCCGAGCAGCGTGACCTGTCGCCGAGCACCGTGAACCATCGCTGAGCAGAGTGACCCAAGTACGGCTTGCCATAAGGGTGTAAGGAGCTCAAGTTTAGAATCGAAAATTTCTCCGCAGTGGACCAAGTGTGCCCACTTAGATTCCGAACAAAGTTGTAGGAGTCAATCTTCCTCTATAGGCATGTAGTCTTCGAGAAAAAAACCCGCACACTCACCGCAAGGTAAAGTGTGCCCACTTAGTCCCCAAGCCTGACAGCAGATGATGTAGTTATGCGGTGCCAGAGTCAGAAACTTGAAGAATAATAGAAAACCAGCCGAGCAGGCAGCTAGTCCCCAGGCGTGGCCCAAAAAGAGACAAAGCACATTCACCGTAAGGTGAAGTGTGCCCACTTAGTCCCTGAGCCTGACAGTAGGTGACACAGTCATGTGGTGCTAGGGTCAGAAACAGAAAAACAATCAAAAACCAATGGAGCATGCTGCCAGTCCCCATGCTGCAGGCGGAGTTATCGGAGAAATTGAATCATGGAGAAAAAACCGGAGTAACGGCGGTACAGTGTCAGTTACTTAGCCTCAATAAATGGCGGAGAAGTCAGTGATATTTCAGCGAGGAGCAACTAAAGGCAGCGATAAATGAGCGCCATGGGCTGCGGTTGCGCAGAAGCCCAGGTAACGGCCCATTTGCCGCATCGGAGAAATCGGAGCGGCGCAGATCGCGGGAATGGTTCCCAAAAAAACCCTTGAATGCGGAACGGTGGGGAAAATCCTATATAATAGTGCTGCTGCAGACCCTGTTCCCACCTTTTCCACTTCATCTTCCTCCTCATCTCTCGTGCCGCCGAATCCGCAACCACATTTGCCTCCGCCGCCGAAACTTAACCAGATCTGAGTGATGGCGCCGAAGAGAGGAGCTACGAAATCAAAGAAGACGAGTCCCAAGAAGGCGGACGCCGTGGCCCGACGCGACAAGGAGTGGGTACCGTCGTGAATAGGAGAAGCTGAGCGGAACCGATTGGTGGAAGCCGGCGTTCTCCCCGACCGTGCGATCGGCGGATGGCGGCCAGCTCTCGGTGAGTCCTTTCCCACGCCTCACACTAACGAAGCAGTGGTATTCAAAGACTATTTCTTGCGCAGATTAGGGTTTCCTATTCACCTATTTCTGAGGGATCTGTTGGAGCTCTGGGGGGTTACTCTGTGCAATCTCCACCCTAATACCATTTTGCACATCTCAATCTTCATCCACTTTTGTGAGGCATACCTCGGAATCCTACCCCACTTCAATCTTTTCCATCACCTATTCTGGCTGAAGAAGAGAGGCAGCGCTGGTTCCAAGGTGGTCGACGGGGTGTATCTCCAGCTTCGGGATGGGATGGCGAGTGAATACCTTACCATACCGCTGAACACGTTGCTAAAGGGGTGGAACACCAGATGGTTCTACATGAAACAAAGCCACCCAGTGGTTCGTTGTAACACCGACCACATCCCAGAAAGCCAGAGGAGTTGGTCAGAGCTACCGAGCAAGGATGACATGGAGCAAGTGAATGAACTCCTCGGCTTGATAAAGGGCGTGAAGACCAATGGCGGATTGGTAGTGGCAAGTTTCATAGTGCACCGCATACAACCCTATAAAGAGAGGGTGCACCTAGGCTTTGAATTCAAAGGGGAGACCGACGGTACTCAAGAGAGGCTAGAAATACTATCCAGGAGCGACGTCGAAGAGCGAACTGCTGAGCTGTTCGCTCCGCTAGCCTCCTTTAGGCTGTCAGGGTACACAAAGCCCTTCAATTGCAAGAATCTGCCTCCTTAGGTGAATGTCCTGAATATATGTTTATGAGAAGTTTATTTATACTGCTGAGCAATAAACTGATCCTACTCATATGAAGATCCATTTGCAGGACAGGGTGGTGTATTTCTTGGGCATGCCGAGAAACGATTGGGCGCCGTTAGTGGATGCACGATGACCTATTCAAATTGAAGAAAGCTCCATCGGTGTCTCCTCAGAATCCGGAGGAATGGATACTGGTCGGACAGAGAGTCCTCCCCCGGCATCGGCGAAAACCTAGGGGAAGAGGCCAGCGGAAGATGAGCCAGCCTAGAAGAAGAGGAAAACAGCAGTGACTGCTCCTCGCAAACCAGGCGGGATCTCTTTGGATGATGACCAGACCAATCGAACATGAAGAACCGCGGTGTTCGATTGGTCTGACGACGATGAGATTCTCACGAACCCTCCCCCGAGCACGAAAGGGCCTCCACGCAACCCACACGCAGAGCAACAAACCGGGGTAGGCGAAGAAGTCCATGAAGCTCCGACAAGGAGAGTCCTCGAGCAACGAGCGGAGGGAATTGCTGCGCTGTAGACGTCGGAAATCCCCGCGGGGCAGGCAAGGGAGATCCCTGAGCAACAAACGGCAGTGGCCCCGGAGCAGCAAGCGGAACCAAGGTCGACCGAGGAAGAGCCGAGAATTCCCCCGTTGAGCACAGAAGTCGACCTCACGGCTGCGCCCGGAGGCTCAGGCCGGCACCGTCGGTTCAAGAAATTGAACCGTCAGACCAAACCATAAGTGTCCTTGTGCTGATGTTACTTTACTATATTTTCCTTACTTCTGTTGTGACTGAATAACTAATTTGGTACAGTGCAAAGCCAACAACTGATCTAGCCCCTCCCGCTCAGACTAAGCAGCAACCAGAAACTAGCCCTGGAGTGGTGGAGATGCCAGTAGACCACATCCAGGAGTCCCCGAGTGTTCGGGAGCACGCGAGGGAGCCAATTGCTGCCCCTGGTGGGCTTGATAGTAGCGAGCGACTGCCAACTACGGCGAACGAGTCGGCGACAGCGCCTTCGGTAATGGTGGAATCAGTAGCGGGAAAGCATTCAGCGTCGAAGGAGCAAACAGCAGTCCCCGATACTTCAGAGGGCGTGGTCAGACCTGCTATTCGACCACCGAGCCCCAAGGTGGTCCCCTCAGCTGCATTGGAGGAGGACGAGGTGGAGGAGATCATGCGTGATGAACCTCGACCCCAAGCAATCTGGATCCTCTGAAAGCACGGCGATGAAATAGTTATTGTCGAAGAGGAGGACACAACCAAGGAGTTCAGGAGATTGGAGACTTCCCTTACTAGTGTGATGAAACAGATCAAGGTGAATACTTTGTCTGGAAAGGTCCTAGTTGTTTATTGGAATTGGTTAACGATAATGTCATCATGCATTTTGTAGGAAATATCTCGAGTTGCCGAGCAGCGCCGCCAGCTGATAAAGTGAATGGAGCCCCTTGCTGTGGAGAACAAAAAACTCAAAGAGGCCAGGAACCTCTCGGAGAAGAATATCCAGAGGGCTCAACGCGAATGAGACCTTGCAAAGTCAAACACGCGGGACCTGCAATACTAGAAGGGGGTCCTTACTGAAAAGCTAGCAGCTGTGTCCAAGCAAGTGCAGAGCTAGTCTGAGCAGCTGGCTGCTGTCTCCGACCAACTAAAAAGTGCTTCCAAGCAGCTGGAGAGGAAAAGCGAACAACTCAACAGTGTTTCCAAACAGAAAGCAGGTACGGTACATCAACGAATGTACTTTGGTATTGCTGAACAGCTGCATTTTCATTAACAACTGGTGTGCTTGTAGAGCAAGATGCTGAGCTCGGCCAGATGCGCTAGGCCATCGATCAACTTCGCTAGGAGAAAGCAAAGGAAGCAGAGCGGGCGGACAAACTTGCTGAGGAGTTGAAAGGTGAATTCATCCTGGTCGGAATTATTGCCAGAGTAGCTTCCTTGTATAATGGATCATTGTAACTCGTGTAGGCTATCGTCATAAAGCCAAAGCGTAGTTCGACATGCTGGTTCAGGAGGCCAAGGTCCAAAAGGAGAATTTCGACGCTGTAATCGCCTCAATTAAGCCGATGCTTGACTGCGTCGATCTAGAACCAGCCGTTCAGCACGACGATCAGCGTCAATGTCCCAACACCATAATCCAGAGGTGCAAGGCAGCATGGGAGAACTTCAAGACCTTCAACCGCGACGCCATTACGACCGTTGCTACCCATGTCCACACGGTTGTTCGGTCCCATTACCCTACCATCGACCTTCAGTTGATAGGGGGTGGGTTCATTGAAGGACTGGACGACGCGGGGACACAGCAGCTGGAGGACAAAGTGGAGGAACAGCAGCTGGAGGACGAAGTGGAGGATGAAGTGGAGGACGCAGCGAAGATGCTGGCCGGCGATATAGACCTATTTGGTGAAATGGATGGTAACGGCAAAGCTCAGTAATCAGCTCATAGAATATCATCTGTAAAGGCCTGACAGTGTAATTAGAACGCGCGAAAGCGCAAGAAACAATTATTCATCGAATAAATGCTATAAGGTGCATGTATATGTAATATATGCAGTTTGTTTGTAGTTTGGCGAAATAGTCTTCGTAGTTTCAAAGTTGACGCGATTATGCGTAGTTCAAATAACATCCGAACAGTTGGTCTGCTACTGATACCTATGGCCTTGGCCAGCCCATAGTCCATAACGTCGAGCGCGGAGCCCATGCACGTGTAGGAGTAACAGACATGACCTAGGAACCGCAGCCGACCACCCATGATGCAGAGCGTAGAGCCCGTGGCACTTGTAGGGAAAAATCTATAACTGGGCCTTTTCCATAAAAAATAGCGCAGAACATGTGCTGCTCGGCAGTTGTTTTACGAACTTGGAGATAAAGGCAACATAAGCGGCATCCGAGCAATGTATTCTATGTTGAACTCTCGGCCATGGCTAATCCATAGTCCATAACATCGAGCGCAGAGCCCATAGACATGTAGGAAAAACAAGTGTGACCAAGGGACCACAGCCGATCACCCATAACGCAGAGCGCGGAGCCCATAGCATGTGTAGGGAGAGATCAGAGACTGGGTCGTCTCCGAAGAGAATAGAAAAGAAAAGATGTTGCTCTCTGATCAAAAAATGTTTGGCGATTTGGAGAAAACATGCTCGGCGATTTGGAGAAGTCGTGTTCGGCGATTTGGAGAAAACGTATTCGACAATTTGGAGAAAACATGTTCGGCGATTTGGAGAAATTGTGTTCGGCGATTTGGAGAAATTGTGTTCGGCGATTTGGAGAAATCGTGTTTGGCGATTTGGAGAAACATGGTCGGCGCAATTACGGCGGTTACGTATTGGAGTTCGTCATGAAGTAGCATATAGCTCGGCAACCACAAGTGGATGTTAAACCACAATAGAGACAAAATAAAGACAAGTTATGGAGACCAAAAACTTTACTGAATATAAAATTGCAGAGTACATATCTAGAGTGTTTCAAGGATAGAAACGTATAAGGTGTTCGATGTGCCACGAGTTGGGAACATCAACTCCTTCTAAGTCACTTAGGCAATAAGAACCTGGTCGAGTAACCTCTTTGATGACATAAAGCCCCTCCCAGGGGGAAGAGAGCTTGTGCAACCCTTCAGTTTTTTGTTTTCTGCGGAGAACGAGATCGCCGACAGCAAATGAATGACCTTTGACGTTTTGGTTGTAGTACCTCCGTAAGCCTTCCAGATATTTAGCTGTATGGACGCATGTGATTAGGCATTCTTCCTTGGCCCTGTCAACGTCCTCAGACCGAACAGCCTCGGCCTGCTCTTCATCATAATTTTCCACTCTAGGTGCTCGGAAAGTAACATCCGCTGGTAGTATGGCTTCCGAGCCATAGACCAAAAAGTATGGAGTCACGCCGGTGCTGTGACTAGCTTGAGTACACAGTCCCCAGACTACAGCTGGAAGCTCCTTGAGCCATCTGCTCGGGTGCTTTTCCTCTTTCTGATATAGTCGCTTTTTAGGGCATCAAGGATCATACCATTCGCCCATTCGACCTAACCATTAGCTCTTGGATGGGCAACAAAAACATATTTAACGAAGATGCAATGGTCTTCACAAAAGTCCCAGAAGTGATCGCCAGTAAACATAGTTCTGAGATCAGTGATGATGCTGTTTGGTGGACCAAATTTGTGGATGATATCTTTGAAGAGCTCAACTGTCTTCTTTGCAGTAGCAGAGACGAGCGGTTTATATTCAATCCACTTGGAGAACTTGTCAATGGTGACATATACATACCGGAAACCACCTGGAGCTAGCTTGAAAGGCCCGATCATGTCCAGTCCCCAACATGCAAAGGGCTAGGAAGCTGGGATGGTTTGCAGCTCTTGCGCCGGCATGTGTATTTGCTTAGCAAAGAATTGGCATCCTTCATAATGTTGGACGAGGTCTTCTGCATCAGTGATGGCTGTGGGCCAATGAAAACTAGCTCGGAAAGCCTTGGCACCTAGTGTTCTCGAGGCCATGTGGTTGCCGCAGGAACCAGAGTGAATTTCGAGAAGTAGCTTCACTCCCTCCTCTTGGGCGATGCATTTCTGCAGTATCCCTTCCTTGGCACTTTTCCTCATCAAGCTGCCATCCACCAACATGTAAATCTTGCTTTGACGAACTAGGCATTCAATTTCAGTCTTGTCTGTGGGTACCTCGGCGCTGGTGAGGTACTTTATGAATTGCTCCCTCCAATCGGCGATCGGCGAAGGTACCGCAAGTACCAACTGCTCGGCAGGGGGAACCTCTTCGACTTCCTTATGTTCTTTGATGGATGGCGTTGGGAGATCTTGAACGAAGACCCCTGGTGGGATCGCGGCACGAGAAGAACCCAGCTTTGATAAGTGGTCGACGAGTTGATTTTGGTCATGTACCATGTGGTGATACTCGATGCCGTAGAATTTTCCTTCAAGCTTTCTAATTTCAGCGTAGTAAGCATCCATCTTATCGCTCGAATAGGTCCATTACTTGTTGAGCTGGTTGATAACCAGTGCGGGGTCCCCGTACACCATGAGGCATTTGACACCGAGCTCGACAGCTATACGAAGACCATGGAGACACGCTTCGTATTCCATGGCATTATTGGAGGCCAGGAAGTGTATTCAGAGAACATAATGTAGCTTATCCTTGGTCGGCGTAATGAATAGAATGCCCACACCGGCACCGTTGATGTTAAGGGCGCCATCGAAGTACATCACCCAGTGTTCGGGGCAAACAGCAGCGATGGGCTCTTGGATCTCGGTCCATTCAACGATGAAGTCAGCGAGCACCTGTGACTTAATGGTTGGTCTGCTTCTGAATTCGATGGAATAGGTGCCAAGCTCAATAGCCCATTTAATGATGCGGCCATTGGCTTCTTTGTTGCGGAGAATGTCCCCTAGAGGGAACTCAGTGACCACGGCGATCTTGTAGTATTCGAAGTAGTGTCGGAGTTTGTGCGACGTAATAAGAATGGCGTATAACAGCTTTTGTACCTAAGGGTAACTAGTTTTGGACTCATTAAGTACCTTGCTGATGAAGTAAATCGGATGTTGTACTTTATAAGCATGCCTGGCCTCTTCATGTTCGACGACAATAGATGTGCTCACGACGCGAGAAGTGGCGGCGATGTATATTAGCAGAGTTTCATCTAGCCTTGGCGCTGTCATGATCGGTGGCTTTATTAAGAACAACTTGAGCTGCTTGAAAGCTGAGTCTACCTCCTCTGACCAGGAAAAGCGCTCGGAGGCCTTAAGGATCTTGAAGAAAGGTAGCCCTTTTTTATCGAGGCATGAAATGATGCGGCTTAAAGCAGCCATGCAACCTGTAAGCTTCTGTATATCCTTGACGCATGTTGGTCGTTTCATATTGGTGATGGCAGAGACTTTGTCAGGATTAGGCTTGATGCCTTGAGCACTGATGATGTAGCCCAGCAGTATACTAGATGGAACTCCAAAGATGCACTGTGAAGGGTTCAGCTTCCATTGGTACTTGTTCAGGTTGGCGAAGATTTCTTCAAGGTCAGTGATAAGGTTGTCGGCTTTCTTGGTCTTGACGACCACATCATCGATGTAGGCTTCGATGTTGCGGCCGATCTGTTGGCCAAGGCACATCTAGATGGCCCTTTGATAGGTAGCCCCGGCGTTCTTAAGTCCGAAGGACATAGTTTTGTAGCAGTATGCACCAAAAGGCGTAATGAATGACATCTTGATCTGGTCTTCTTCCTTGAGGGAGATCTAATGATAGCTGGAGTAATAGACAAGGAAGGAGAGTAGTTCGCAGCCGGTGGTAGAGTCTACAACCTCATCTATCTGAGGCAAGCTAAAGGGGTCTTTAGGGCAGTGTTGGTTAAGATCAGTTTGCACATTCTCCATTCTTTATTCTTTTTTTGAACGAGAATAGGGTTCGCTAACCAATCTGGATGATACACTTCTTTTATAAACCTGGTAGCTAAGAGCCATTTTATTTCTACCCTAATAGCCTCCTTCTTGTTTGGCGTTAATCGGCAGAGTTTTTGCTTGATCGGTTTGGCGGTCAGCGAGACATTCAAGGAGTGCTCAATCTTCTCCCGTGGTACCCCCGGCATGTCTGTAGGTTTCCAAGCAAACACATCGGTGTTGGCACGTAGGAAGGAGACGAGCGCGCTTTCCTATTTGGGGTCAAGGTGAGTCCCAATCTTCACGGTCTTGGAGGCGTCGTCGAGGCCGAGGCTGACCTCCTTGATTTCCTTGGATTTGGCGGAGGCGTGGAGAAGCTCTAGCTCTGGAAGCTCCATGTCATCGGTGGGTGCTGTGTTGGCTTCGGCGACCACGCTAGCCATCTGGATGGAGAGGTCGGTGGCTTCGGCGAGAGTGAGACTCTCTATCTCGCAAGCGTAGGCAACGGAGAGGTTGGCTCGTAGAGCCAGGACTCCTACAGGCGAAGGCATCTTCAACACCAGATACGCGTAGTGCGGTACAGCCATGAATTTGGCCAGAGCTGGCTGGCCAAATATGACGTGGTAGGCAGTATCGAAGTCGGCGACGTAGAAGTTGATATGCTCGACACAGTAGTTGCTTGCCATGCCAAACTATACTAGTAGGGTAATCTCTCCAAGTGGTCTATATGCCCATCCAGGTACCACACCCTAGAAGGAGGAGTCCAAGGGTGTGAGATCTGATATCATGAGGCCCAACTCCCTTAGGGCCCCACCAAAGAGTAGGTTCAAAGCACTGCCACCGTCAACAAGGACTTTTCTGAAGAGCACCTTCTAGACGGTTGCATCGAGGATGAGGGGGAAATGCCCTGTGTAGGGTATGTCTGCCCACTGATCGGCCCTGTTGAAGGTGATGGGGACCTCAAACCATGGGTGATAGCTGGGGTCAGTGGTGGTTTCCTCCGAAGTGACGGCGAGCACTCATCGGGCGGTGAGATTCCGTTCCCTTCTACTCTCAGTGGAGGCGAGGCCCCCGAAGATGGTGGCAACCACCTTATCGTGGTCCTAAAAGGCATTGTTGTTGCCCCCAGGTGGTCGGTGACCTCTGGCTCCATCATTGGCATCGTCATCGAGCCTCTTGTCCTAGAACTCCCTAGCTAGACCAATGCAGTCCTTCATCTTGTGTTTGGCGTTCTTGTGAAGAGGGCATGGGCCGTCAAGGATCTTTTGGTACTATTTGTCATAGTTACGCTTGGAGCGAGGTTGACTAACGGCGGCGACGATGTGTTCTAGCCGGCGGCGGCGATTTTGGCCAGGCCTGTGTCCTCCTGTTTGATCACGGCCGCTATCACAATGGTAGCTGCGGTCGTCGGGGCGGCGGTTGCTGTGACGTCGATCGTCAGGGCGATCATCATAGCAGTGAGGCGGTCGCTGAGTGCCTGCATCCTTATTGAAGTGCACCTCAGCTTCCTCGGCATCGGCATACTAGTTGGCGGTAGTTATCATTTCGCCGATACTGGTGGGCGGCTTGCGGTTGAATTTGGAGCAAAGCTCGCGATGGTGGAGTCCTCGGATACAGGCGGTGATGACTTCAGCTTCCGTGATGTTGGGGATAGAGTTCCTCATCTCAGAGAAATGCCGGATGTAGATGTGGAGGAGCTTAGATGGCTTCTAGTTGATGCGGCTGAGATCATGCTTCGTGCTGGGTTGAGTACACATGGCCATATAGTTGTCGGTGAAGACTTTCTTCAACTCTTCCCATGACCCGATGGAGTCTGAGCAAGGCTGGTAAACCAGCTCATGGCGGGTGGTGTGAGCATGACGGGGAGATAATTTGCCATGACGCTAGTGTCTCCTCCCACGGCACGGACAGCAGTGGCGTAAGCCTGCAGCCACTGAGTTGGGTTCATTCTTCCTTCATAGGGCTTGACCCCGGTGATCTTAAAACCACAGGGTCACCGAAGCGTTCGGAGTGCCCTTGTGAAAGCCGGAGGCCCCTCAGGGTTGTCGAGACCATCGTTTGTAGCGTTGTGGTCGGGGATAGGCTCGAGGGCTGAGTCCGGGTTGCCGTACTCCTTTTCGTAATCCTGGCGGCGGCGCACTTTGTCTTCTTGGCGACCAAAGCGACATTGCTCAATACGTCATCGCACATCCTAGAGGTTGCTGAGACGTACTCTAGCATCCTGTTCGACCTCCTGGTCATGCTGGCGTTGGTGTTCGGCGCGATGCCCCCCGCGTCCTCCCTAGAGAGGTAGAGACTGGTCAGCGAAATGGCTTTGACTAGGGCGGTGATTGGATCTCGGCGTGGCTGATCGGTGAATCATGCTCGTAGAGCATGAAGGTCTCTGATCCTCGCGAATCTCATTGACCTAATAGTGAGTCACTTTAAGCATGGCGGCGATCTTGGCGAGCTCGGGCATTTAAGGAAAACGAGTGAGCTCGTTGGAGGCTACTGCCAAATTTGCGCTTGGAGTCTTGAAGACGTCGTGGCCGTCGATGCGGAGAAATTCTGCGTCGAGGTCACGGTGGAGCGGGAGCGGTCTTCCTTGAGAATCGAGCTGATTATTCCGAGCAGCCTCGGCCCTTGCGATGGCTGCCTCATTTTCTCACCGCTGCGCGGGGTTGACGTTCTAGTTCTCCCAAGCAACGCGCTCCTCCTTAGTTTCATCATTCCGAGGAGGGTTGTTCATGCTGATGTTGAAGATCACCCCCCAAAAGGGTGGAAGGAGAAATTGTTCAGAGAAGGTTTCGGCAAGGGTCTCCATGGAGCCCTGAGACTCAGAGCCCGGAGTTTCTTCCGGGATGGTCTGGAGGGGCGCCCTAGGGCTTCGGCCTAAGTGTAGCATGTTGACGGCTGGCGAAAGCTAGATGGCGACCTAGTCGGCGAGTAGACGGGTGGAGTCCACCTGGTCGGTGAGTTTGCCCCTTAGGGCATTTTGGTAAGCGGCGGCAGTGTTGGTGAATCCGAAGGGTAGGGCCGTAACCCTTGCAGTTTCCCAGGCAGCCATCGATAGATCTAGATCGGAGGGTGGTTGGCGCTGAACCATAGTGTCCAGAGCCGGTTCAGCGATGGAGAGATAGTCGACGAGCTTCAGTCCGACCTGATCGATGGACTCGATCAGATCATCATTATTGATCTGCCTCCTCTGGTAACAAGGAAGCGGGTGGTGAGTCATTGCTGAAAGAGACCTCAGAATCAGTTCTAAGATCGAATCTGCAGTTGCAGGTGTGGGGGTGGTCGGCGTAGAACCGATCTGCCCTAGCTCGAGGAGCTCTTCGACTGCATCAGCATTGATGACCCACAAGATGGATCTGACCGTGAAGATCTGGCTAGGCTACGGAAGGGACGAAGAGCCTATGGACAAAGCCATCTTGTTTGACAAGGAAACAACACGCACACCCCAACCTGGTGTGCCAACTGTCAACAGAATATCATCGGCAATCCTTCAAGGGGTATCCCACGAAGGTAGATTAATCGGTAGAGGAGCGCGAGATCAAGAACAAGAAGGCAACAGGGACACACGAGTTAGATAGGTTCAGGCCATCAGTATGACGTAATACCCTACTCCTAAGGTCTATTGGTTTGTATTAGCTATCGTATGATATGCCATGATTTTAGAGGGGGTCCCTGCCCGCCTTATATAGTCTGGGAGGCAGGGTTACAAGTCGGTTAGATCTGAGAGATAACTAGAAAGTAATAACTGATTACAGGAATCTTGGGATCATATATATCCTAACAGATCTCGTAGTATCTTCAGAATATCTTCCCGATGTCTTGCGGAAGGCGCTGAGTAGAGTTGTGCCCTGCAAGGCTTCTTCTTGTGGGCTGAGCAACCCCTAGGGGCGTAGCCCATGTGGTCTGCCGTGGGTATCCAGGGTCGTACACCCCACAATGAGGCTCAAAAACTTACGGCTCGGGTTTAACAGCATTTAGCTTTTAGTTGTCAAAATTTTAGCATGTGAGTCGCAACAAGTTGTCAAAATTTCCCAAAATAAATTCATGATCAGGTAATATGAATAATGCATAGCAAAAACATATAATCATTAGTGCTCATCTATACCGTAAATGTTCCAAGGCCGCTCGTGACCGTGAGCACGGCTGATATACCAGTTTTACACTCTGTAGAGGTTGTACACTTTCACTTTGAGTCATGATATCCATATGCCCGGGTTCACTATGAAGCCTTTCAAAGGTTCATCTAACAAGTCATGGAAATTAGATTCACTCGGCAAACAGATATAGGAACCCCCTATCGAATGGCACAATTCCATCACAACTATACACATAAGAGTAGAGGCTGTCCTATACCCGATTCATCAAGCCATTCTTACGCCAATAAAGGTAACCACTAACAAGCTAGAAAAGGTCCGCATACTGAGCTAAAGCCAGAGCCAGGTAGCCCTCATAGCTGTACTATAAGTCCTAGATGATCACTTATAGATAAGTCCTTAGGGAGAAAAATCTAAAGCATTTAGAAAGTAGCTAAACACTCCAGCCCCCTGTTTCCAAGTTGCTAAAAAGTCATGTTTTAACGTTTATTGCATATACCATTAGTCAAGTTACAAGATCATAATTTGGTTGAGCACTAGCAAAGCTACCCAATGCATATCCCATAGGAGACAAGGTATAAGTTCAATTCTCGGAAATCCTTATCAAGGTGACACATGCAATCATGAATTAAATGCATTAAGGTGAATAGGAAACAAGGATGATCCCATGCTATACTTGCCTTGATCAAAGTGTTCTTGCTGATCCTGCTTGTCAAAGTAGTACTCTTGATCACCCATGAATTGCTCACCATCTATACTCGATAATCACAGCAACATACAAGCATCTAGAAGCAATCATGCATAGCAAATAAAGGCTATAGATTAGAATAGTACACCAATAGCATAAAATCAAGATGAAAAGTTTTGTAAAACGATTCTATGTCTCGCTATGAACACACAGACATGAAGATCACAAAAATCGGAGCTCAAACGAAGAAGTTACGAATTAAACAAGATTTCCTTTAATAAAATAATAGATTAAATCTAACATCAAATTTTAAAAGTTGAAAACATGTCTAACAATAGGATGAACATGTATATTACACAATTATGAACCTGACGCAACTTGAACAGATCAAATCCGAGTTAAAATGAAGATTTTATGGCTAAAACAAGATTAGTGGCAAAACTGTTGTCGGGTTCATAAACCCAGGGTCCCTTGGGGACCAGCTTCTACGCCAAGGCTTGGCCCAAGAGTCTAAAAAAATAGGGCAAAGGGGTGGTCTAGCAACTGACCAAAAGGCCAGGCCCAAGAAGAGCAACGCCCGCTCGTTAGCTACTTCGGCCCACCTATCCGATCGGAGCGCTCGATTCGGGCTCTAGCCGTCTCCAGACGGCCTCTCCGATCGGAAGGCCTGCCCCGAGCCCTACTTCCGACTCTGACCCTGCGTCTCTCCGACTGGGGTATGTAAGAACCCTGCTCACCGCTCTTCTCTGACCGGCGCAACCAAAGCCGACTGGGGCCATCCGACCGGGGACGCCCGCTTAGAAGGGACTAGGAACGAACAGAGAAAGCAGCACGTGAGTCAAACAACGGCACAGGGACCATACCCTGTACACCTACGGGAACAGTGTTCCACAACCACCTTGACACAAATAGTATTGTAGGCGCTGACATTTATCCCTACAATATTGTAGGCGCCGCTTGTCATAGAACCGACCAATTTATAAGAGCACAAGTACAAAAACAATCGCCGAAACGATCAAATTCTCAAACTTGAGCCCATATAAACCCGGTAGTCAACTGAAATCTCGAAGGATTTCAAACCAACTTACATACAACCAAGATCACAGTAATTCAACATAACATACCATATGTTACAACATTTCACAGACGTTTGCAAATAGATTACATCATCACAGAGTCATCGTTATTACAAAACAAGTCTTGTAAAACACGCGGAAGCAAATAGTTTGACTTACACACCCGAGTTCAAATACAAATACTGGTTCACTGATCACAACCCGCAAAAGCATTTAGATAAGGGAAACAGAGATCATGCCCATGATCTAGTCTTCATCACCCACCGGGTGGAGACAATACTTATAGAATCCCTGATATAGAAGGTCATCTGCAACAAGAGGGAATAAACCCTGAGTACGAGAATGTACTTAGCTAGACTTACCCGTCAAAAACCAAAACAAATGACACCAAGGATTATGCATAGCTTAATGTAGTGGATCTGGCTGACACTTTCTTTTTGCAGAAAAGCATCAGTAATAATGATTGACTCTTAACCTGAACTAGCAGTGACTTTTAGCCATTAACTTGTCATCTATATTAGCACCTGTACTAAGCAGTCATTTTATTAGGATGCAAACATTAATAACCATATCAGGTATACATTGTGGCAACCTTATCATCATCATCCATTTAACCATATCGTTAAATTAATTGAATCTACGTTGCCGCTGCTCAGTCAAGTTCTCACTATCCGGGAGAGACGGCGATTTGAATCGATTCCTATCCAGCTGGAGGGGTATTCCTAAACACAAACCCTGCTTCCCCGTCAGGGTCGCAAAACGAGTCACCTTTGGTACGATTCAGGAGTCGCGAGTCTGAACAAATCGACATTCTCAGAGAACCAATCTGCCAAGGTTGTTTGGGACTCTAAGCCGCCTTGGATTTATGCCAATGGCTCTCCGCACATCCTTACTACCTCTAGAATGCACGCCACTGCTCATGTCCCTGGCCTGAGTCGAGCTACTAGGCTTCGCGGTCAGAATGACTTATCCGGCCAACTAAGTGTTAAGCTACGTTCAACATGACATGAGGATGTACAGCGTATCGGTCCTTAAACGACTCAGACGGAGTCACTATGTCCAAACCTACACAAGACTCCGCCCGGTCTTAATTCATTATTAACATGGTTCTTTTCCACGATAGCAAATATAGCCAACTGTGATCCACCTCATCATAAAGCTCGCAGGTGACAGGAAATCACCTGACTTCTACCGCACTAAGCATGGCTAAGCAGTTAACCCGTTCCTGAACTTAAATAGGATTCTAGTGCGATATCTCGACAAGGAGGGATATATAATGCAACAATTGGTTCTAACTAATTCCTATACTTAATGCATCATCAATGAATAAAAGATACTCAATGTATTTGTAAAAACATGGGAGGCTTAATATGCTCCGGGGCTTGCCTTTCAGGAAAGAGGAAGACTGGTGGTCAGGGCACTCGGGCAACTCCTCCGCGATGGCTGCTTCGTTGGCTTCCTGCACCTCAGGCTCCTCCTCCTGGTTGGCTCCCTTGAACTCCAGCAACATCACTCCCTTCGGCACACCTATTGCATGAATGCGCAAGATAAATATCATGGATGCACATGAACGAATGTCAGGGATGCTCGGGGAATGCACATGTTCGTTGTAGTCTGCATATTCCAACTTAAGCCCTATTCAAATCACTTTACTTACCAAGTTTATACAACCTAATCTATAATTGCTCATCTTTAGTTAATGACCTAGCACCTGCACCTAAGCATATTCTCAAGTTAGGCTAACCCCTAAATAATCAACGAGAACATTGCAACAAGCATACACTCAAGCATTTGTACTTCAGCAAAATGGAGACTATATAGTGGTACAGTAAACTAGCCATAACTGGAGATTTAGAAATCCAAATGACATGCAACAAGACAATTTAGAAAGCTTATGAAATTGTCTACAATTCATTTTTAGACCTCTAAGCATGATTCCAACCTTTACCAGGTTGAATTCTTTAATCAACAGAACTCTGTCCTCACAAGACAGAGAGTAACTAAAACTGGAACCTAACTTTAAACAGCTGTAGTTCCTAAACTACTGGGCCAAATGTCATCAAATTTTTACAGGAGCTAGATACATAAATTATCTACAACTTTTGTATTCATCACATTCACAGCAAATCAAAATATCATGGGGAACTTTAAAAAGTCCCCAGATCTGAAGGACATAATGCAAACAAATAATTATTAACTTATGATGTAAACACATAATTGGACAAAACTAACTCTACTCACTTATTACTCATATCACAAGAACACTAGAAAGTATGGTGTTCATCACCAAAACATTTATTTTAATACATTTCTTAATTTATTTAATTAATTAGAGGAAATGGTAAACATATATGAAAACTACACCATTAAATCTACAAAAATTACAGTAGATACTACATGCTCTAAGTAGACTAGCATAAAAATTTCACACCATTTGAGAAAGTATAACAGCCTACACAAAAATGATAAGACATAATGGCTTAAAATGACATGATTAGGAAACCTTAGTGAAAAGTGTCAAGCAACAAATTTCATATTTTTCCTAGCATCCTTAAGGTACTAGGATACTACCCACAAAGTTTCATGGTCATAGGATTCCTAGATAATTTACAAAAATTCACACAAGTATCAATCAATGATAAAAGGAAAATCTATAACTCAAAAACCATACATGCAATGACTCTCAAATTTTTACAAGAGCTTCTACTAAGCAAGAATAGATTACTCACAAAATTTCATAAATTTTGGATCACAGAAACTCAAGATATAATTTAAACAAGTTTGCATGCATTTAAAAACACATTTCAAGTTCCTATTTAATTCATCCAAAATTTCTACATAATGTGCTCATGTCATATTTTTGTTAAATACTAGACTTCACTGTGAGTCTAACAAAATTTGAATCACACCATTTGGATCTACACATTTGGAGTTACAAAATTCACAAAATAGCATCAAATCTGCATTTAAATCAATAAAACATGAACAAGGTTCACTAACGCGCGGGACCCGTGGGGTCAACGGTCCCACCGGTCAGAGACCGCAGAATAGGAGAGCGGCGGTTGACCCATGCTTGCTCGCCAACGGTGGCTCCACCGGCGATACTGAGGACACCGGCGTGATCTCCGTGATGAGGTGATTCGATTGGTGCTACCGGCGAGACCTAAGACCTAGTGGAGGTGGCTTGTCGCCGGTGATGGCGGCACGACAGAGCTTCAGCGCGAGATGCCAGCGACGGCAAGCCATGGCTGCCTCAACCGAGCTCGGTATGAGCTTTAGGGGTCACTACGGTGCTACCCAAGCAAGGAGATGAGGACGAGAAGGCCTCAGTGGTAGTTGGCCGTGTAGAGCTCCAACTCCGGCGAGACCCCGTCATGGTAGGCGGTGGTGGAAATGGCCAATGTGCCCTTACCAAGACTCAATCGGCTCAGCTAAGAGGTGGAGGAGGTAGAGGAGGACACGGCGGAGCTGTGGACGAGCTAGGGTTCACATTTTTGCGGCGGTGAGCAAGCTAGGCGACGGTGGAGCTGCTCGGCAATGGCGGAGCGGCGCTGCTCAGTTGCTGCTCACGGTGGAGGCGAAGGAATGGAGAAAATGAACTGTGAACCGGTCGAGCAGGCACGTGGGAGGTTCAAGCACTAGCCTATGATGCTAGGATGGCCATGGCGTGTGGTAGCACGGTCAGATGGCCGGCAATGGGTGTCCACCACGCGGCAGTGGTTTTCTGAAATCGGTCAGCACTGTAGCGTGTCTGAAACTGCGATTCAGTTAACCATCGACGATTGACAGCGTTACTAGCTAGTGCATGATCTCTCAAATCGTGACAAATCAGTGAAAACCATATACATGAAAGTTGTAAAGCTATGATAGGGCTACAACTTTGCTTTAGAAATCAACAGCTAATTCTCAATGGATCACGAGTTATAACAAGCCAAAGTCAGCTCGATCAAACTGAAATTGCATTTAGGACTTAGAAATATTTTCAAGTGTTGAATCAGCCTTCAATACTGACTTGTGGGTCCTTTTTGAACATGTTGTGCACATTTTCATGACTTGGCTTCTAAACAAAGTTTGTTCCTTATAAAATTTGCTACAACTTTGTTTTAGGTTGCTCAGACATGCAAGCATCCTAAGCTACACTTTTTAAACAGTCAAACAAAAGGGTTTAGGTGTCAAAACAAGTCAAACCACTTTTTGAAATCCTATTTAGGCAACATGATCAATATGAACAATGTTCCAAATGACATTCTAGGTGTCACTAAGTTGTTTAAAGGAATTTTTAGCTACACCACACATTGGTCACACAAGAATCAAGCATTGTATGTACTAAAATAATGAAAAACACATGAAATGTTACAATTGTTTCATAGTCATGTTTCACATGTTTCATGATCTTGTTGCATGGTACTAACTAACCATGTTTCACTAAAGTGAGTTGCACATGTTGCACTTAAGTGTTGCACACTATTCATTTCATACAAGAAACAACACACATGAAATATGCAACATATTGCAATGTTTCGAAATCATGTTTCATGTGATATAAGCTTATGAAATGGATGAATGATGCTCATGTTCATGAAATGCAAGTGCAATGTTGAAGCCAAACACCTAGAGTGTTACACTGCTGGACTCCCGTATGGCAAAAAGCCCCTCACATGCCTCTAGGCATCAATAGTGTTGTGGGCGCCAGGATTCACCATATCCGGTAAACGTGGTAAGACTCCTCACATGCCTCTAGGCATCCAACAGTATTTTGCAGGTACCGACATCAACCCTTCCTAAAGAGGATAGCACAACCTCCCACATGCACCTAACATTCTACAATGACATCAACAATGTTGTGGGCGCCTACCATTATCCAATCCTCATCGGCGTGGGCAACAAGGCTTAAAAGCATCCATACCCTCTCCCTCTCACCTGTAAAGCCATCCCCTTCATCTATAAAAGGGGATGCACTCCCTCCAACAGGGAGACCGATCGATTCAAGCTCAGTTCCTTTAGATTCATTTGTCCAACAGCTCACAACCATAGAACTGTCAGGTTCAAACCTCAAGCACACGCTTGAACACTTAGCTCATAGCGGAGTTCCCGTCACTCTCGTCCCTTCCAACCGGAGCTGACCGGGCCTCTGGTACCCCCTATCCTTCTCCTTCTCCTTCTCGTTTGTAACCCCACTGCAAACTTCGAGCACCTAGGCTCAGGAATAAAGTCACCGACTGACCCCAACTAGACGTAGGGCATGTTGCCTGAACCAGTATAAATCCTGTGTCATTGAGTGCTAGGCCACCACCAATCACAACGTACAACAAAACTACAAATATTCACTAGTTGGTCACTTTCTGTACCAACAGTTAGCACCGTCCGTGGGGAAGACGCTATACGTTCAACACTTTTTTGGTCATTGGATGGCCCATTTTTCTGCCACCCCCACCGTGGCGGGCTCGGGCGATACGATTCGCTTCGGCTCATTGGAGTTTCTCACACTCTCACCCACCGGGATGTGGGTTCCACTCGTTTTCGAGCCATCCCTAGCCTTCCTCTTTGGAAGCCTAGACTTCATCGCCGACCGGCTCGGCGTACTCCACCTCCGTGAGGAGACTCATGACCCAGCACCTGTTGGAGAGACATCCTCCATCGACTCTGGGACGCACGACTTCGATGGCATGGCATCTGCGCTTCATTCCAAGCAAACTCTCTGCTCAAACCCTGCTCTGCCATACGGTTGGTTCACCCATGGCCTCGTGCCCTCTATGGACGCGTACGCCTAGGGGCTCCAAAAGATGCCAGCGCCACCACCTCTCATGTCTAAGTTCGTGGGAATGGCGAGCTATGCTCCCACCTGTTTCCTCGACATCATGATGACGACGTCAGGAGTGACAGCTCCAGCATCGGTGATGTGGCACCTAGCCATTGTTCGTCCTAGGAGTGTGCTATGGCGGATGCTCCGGAACAGCCACCAGGGGTAACGGAGTCCTCATGGGCTCACGCCCCTCCGGGCCCTCATGCGGAGACCCCCGAGCTCACACATGAGCGCGGGGAGGATCTACGATGACAGTGGCCGCATCAGCCACCGACTACACTAGCGTGCTCGGCGCACCACATGGCGCCCCATGTGCATAGACCGGCAAATGACGCTCGGGGTAACGCCCGTTAGGTCCGGCGTAACACCTCGGTTAGGGGGATCGATCCCCCATGGTTCGCTTGGGCCAGTTAGAACATTGCCACCGCGGTAATGCTCCTACGTGGCCTGTCCGAGCCGAACGACCCTCACGAATGGGCGATCCACTAAAACCTCTAGGCACTACTGGAGACCGACGCCGTTCAACAAGCAGAGTGCTTCGTATCACGATGCCAACTCGCGACCTTGCTCCCCGTTTGGGGAATAGGGACGCAACAGATTGGGCACTACACCCTATCACCGCAAATGCCACAGAGTGCGGTACAGGAAGCCGCAATGGCACCTCAACACAACTTGATGACCGCTCCATGCCGACCGCCCATCTATGCGTGGCTCAGGCCAAACTGAGATAGGCATAGTGTTGACCGGAGTCCCAGCCCTGACAGCCTAGGACCATAGACCTTTGTCCAACACCTCTAGCAAGCGTCATTCCCACCGCGCTTCAATGGAGGCCACGGCAAAGGTAAGGCCAAGTGCTAGGATCAAGACGAGGGCCCCTCCATGTAGAAGGGAAAAAAGAACAGAAAGGATCGCCGCCGACCGGCCAACTCTGCATCGGTCACCGCGGCCGATCATGCGGGCATGCAGCCCCAGCAAGACCCGCCGGACCACTTTGACAAGCTCATGGAGAGCCCATGCACCAACCATGACTATCCTATCAATCATCTTTACAAGGACTACCAGCTCCTCAAGCGCCTGCTGAGGTAGACTGGCATGCCAAGGAAAGAAAAAGGCGAAGAGGCAGCAACCAAAGAAGGGGGCACAACGGGCAAGGATCCCGACGACCAAAGGATGAAGTGATCTAATCGGACGCCTATCAACCAAAGGACTACAACGACGATGCTCTCTCCGAGCACCTTGGAACAACTATGTTGCTTTTTCTTTTCCTAAGTTTGAGTGTTACCTTTGTTTACTTAGCGAACGCTCCTACAAAAGGACCTGACCCAAACACTTTTTGGCTTGGGGCGCTCAGAAGCTCCACTAGGGGGCTCTACTACCCCTATGTTTTGTTTTTACTTTGAGTACTCTTTTACTTTCATATGGAGAAACTCCTTGCTACCCGAACAAAAGGGCAGTTCATTTCTTTGATTTACCTTATGTAGCTTTGCTTCAAAACTTTCCAACTGATCGCACCCCGCCTTTTCCTACGGTTACGAGCAGCCGAGCCTCGCGGGCCACACCCTGGGCTCACAAGGTTGCAGCCTATGGGACAAATGGGTAGGTATGAGAAAGAAAGAAATAAAAAACAAAATTATGCTAAGGGAAAACTAAGGAATGAAAGGGAACAAGCTTCCCCGAATGGAGCAACTCCATCACAAAAACAAAAAACTGATTGTAGTCATTAAAACACACATGAACGTTTTACACAGGGGCTCCCCCATGAGCTTAAACTTTTTACGTTTTCTAACTACTTATATTCTGCAAGCTATTAAACCGGCCTGGCGGCATCTACTGACGGCACGACCGACGAAGGCGCAGGCTGCTCACTCCCCGGCAGCACGACGTTCAGCTCGATCGGGGCCGAGGCAACATTCCCCCAAACCAGGCTTCGTACTATCTGCAGGCTCAAAAGCATCCTCCCCACGCATGCTTCGGGCCATGTCTTCACAGCGAATGTCCATCACCCACTTGGCGGAGACTTGCTCCGACACCGACCGCGTGTGCGGCAGCAAGCTCTCCCCGATCGATTGGATGTCCTCCATGCTCAGGCCTTTAGCGTACCCGCTGTAGATAGTGGCAAAGTCCAGATTCGGGTGGTGGATCACCACCGACATCAGCACCCCCGATGCCCCGTAAAATAGCCCACTCCTAACAAGGTCCTTGACCGCGTCCGGGACCAGCGCCAGCTGAACAACAGGCGCGCTAGTGCTTGGCATTGACCCGAAGACTTCTGAGACGATGAGCTGGGCAACGTTGTGGATCTGGTCAAGGTCCCCCTCAAGAGTGTGTCGCTCTTCATGGGACTTGGCTAGCTCCTCTGCATTCTGGCTGAGGGTCGCCTTGGTCGTCTCCAGGTCCTGCTCCAGCGTCTTCACCTTTCCATCCAACTCTGAAAGAGGGGCGACAAGCTCAGGAATAGGCTGAAGAAAGAAACCAATGCAATAAAAAATAAGAAAGGGTACGTACTAGCATGAGAGTTCTCAAGGGCGGAGAATTCCTCCGCCTATCTAGTCGCCTGCATGCATAGCCGGGTGTTTGTCTCCTCTGTCCCCATCACCCGGCCTCATAGCGCGAGCACCTCCTGGTCTGCCTCCAACTGAGCCCTTCGCTCCGCCTCTGGGGCCATCCATGCCAACTCCAGGGCAGCCTGCTCTAATGCCAAAGCACTCCGCTCTGGCTCAAGGGCCGCCAAGGCCTCTTGAAGCGCCGCCTCGGTGCTCCCTAGGGATGCCCACAACCCTACCTTAGTCTCCGCCTAGCGGGCTCTCATTGCCTTAAGCCCTTGCTCGGCAACAGTCGCCCGCTCCACTGCACGCTGCCCCTCTACCCGCGTTGCGGCCGCCTCGGCCGCCCGGTCCTAGGACTCGCGGTGAGCAGAATCTACCCGATGCTTGAGCTTAGCCATCTGGGTGTGTTTCGCCTAGAGGAAGTAAGACTTGTGGGACGACGTCTTCCTTATATCCTATGAAAAACAAACATGCTAAAAACAACCGATGAAAGATTCAAAGGGCAAGGACTAGTACCAGAAACTCACCTCCGCGACGAGCTGTAGGTCGCCCTCAACCAACTGCCGAGCGAACTAAGCCTGCTTCTGGGCGCTTTCAAGCTTCGCGGATAGCTTGGTTAGCTTAGACACCGTGGCATGCCCTTGCCCCCCAAAAAGTCCTAGAGCTGATGCTCCTAGGAATCTCGGAGGATGAACCGCACCTTCAATGGGTCCTCAGGGTAGGGCTACTCTAGGTCACCCTCTAGCAAACCGTCGGAGGGCCCAGCCTACAACTGGACCACCGCTAGCTCCCACGGTGACACAGGCAGCTCCTGCGATGACACCGGTGGCTCCGCCGCGATACCCGCCTCGTCATCAGATGGTATGTTCACCACCTCATTCACGTGGAACACCACCAGGCGTCCCAACTCCGTCCCGGCCGCACTTCCCTCTGGCGCCTTTGGCTCCGACAACAAGGATAAGTCGTGCGACCCTCCACCTAGCGAGATAAGGAGCTCACCCTCCCTCATCTCTTCCACCACAACTGGCGGAGGAGGGGCCATGAGGGTTACCTCCGATGCAACCCCCGCCATCGGCACCGGGATCGCCACCAACACCGACGCCGCCGCTGCTGCCTTATCAACAGGCGACCTAGGGGGCACCACCCCTAGGAGGGAAGGATTTGCCATTGCCACCCTGCTACCCCCTTTGCTTGCCGTGACATGCTGCAGAGTGGGCCTCCAAATCTCCTGCATGAGGGTCGGAGCGACGCTCAACCCCGGCATCCCCCGACCGCTAATAGAAAGTGCAGGTAAGTCACCCTCCGAAAAAGCTCAACCAACGGAATATCAAAAAACAACAGAAAGAAAAACATACCAAGAGGCGAGCGACATGACTCTGAAAGCAGAGCCTGATGTCATTGGGTCTACAGCACGAGGACTGCTCCTAGGCTATGGCCCGTGCCCCCTCACTTCAGACAGGGGCGGAGTTGTCCTGACCGGCTCCTGCCTAGCCTACGGGTCACTATGACCTCCGGCTTGGGACTCCCCGACCAGAGCAGTAGGCAGAGCATCCTTCGACTGCAAGTCACGCGTCGTCTGAGCACTAGTCTGCTCCTTAGACTGCTCGGACTGCTCGACCGCACCCATGGCAGGCAGGGCCTCCCCTAGCTACGAGCCAGGTGTTGGCACTAGTCCCATCGACGCATAAATGCTAGTCCGCTCCTTGGATCGCCTGGCTCACTTAGCCGCATTTGCCACAGGCGACGACGGAACCGGTGATGCCACCGAGGGACGCGGTGACCGCATTCGCTTCGCCGCCCATTCGCCGATGATGTTCACACTTGCTGCACGCTTCCTCGACGTAGGGACCTCCACACGCCGCGTGGCCTCCTGCTCCTCACTAGTGGATGTCGCCGTAGGGTCGCGACGCTCTGCCGAGGTCACAGCGACCTCCTGACTCTCCTCCTCATCGGAGAAGACCATGTCATCCAAATCCATAGGATCATCCGATGTGAGTTCTGACTCAATGTCGCTCCTATGTTTCTTGGCCCTCATGCGCCAGCCGAGCTCCTTCTTCTTCTCTTCCTTTCGCTGAACCTCCCTGGTTCTCTTCTTCTTCTGGGCGTCTGCTGCCTCCTTCTGGGTGGCCTACCAGGCCCTGCCCTTCGGTCCCTTAGGAAGGTGTGGCCAGGACATGTACCTTTTAAGCCCCTATGGAACAGATGGTTCGGGATCGAGAAACAAGAAAAGCAGAGGAAGAAACACGAACAAAATAAGGGATCATACCAAGTTGGACATGACCGAGGCATTAAACGGTATGGGTCTCCCCACAACCATATCCTTGGGCCTCAGCTGCAGCACCCAGCCAAGGTGACTCCAGACCTCATCGTCTGGCGGGTCCTCCATCGACGCATGGTCCGAGTCCGACCGTCCACCGTATATCCACATCAGCCGCATCCTCTCCGCCAATGGCGCAACCCGGCAGCGGAAGAGGGTGTGGAACACCCGTACCCCATCAAGGCTGAGCCTTATGAGCTTCTATAGCTCCTCCTTGATGACCTCCACCTTGTGCCTCTCCGTGCGGGCATAACCCCATGACCAACTTTTCTGCTTCACCGACCTCCCACCGGTGAACGCCAAAAACGGCGCCTTCATCGGATTTTGGATGTAAAAACACTCCCCATGCCATCCCCGGTTGGAATCACATGGGGTGTACGCAGGATACAAACCTCTCACGCTCAGCTTCCTCTATAGGGTGAAGCCCCCACCGGTGCAGTCTCAGTTGAATTCCCCGCCATCATAGCTCTCCCGGAGAAGAAAAGCCGAAAGAGATCCGCGTGCGGCTCCATCCCGAGGAAATCCTCGCAGACGGTGATGAAACCAGCGATGTGTAGCACCCCCATCAGATTGAGGTGCTACAGCTCTAGACCCCACTCGTTGAGGAGCTCGCACAGGAACTAGTGCGTGGGGTATCCTAATCCGTGCTCATGAAAGATAAGGAAAGAAACCACCTCGTCAGGATGAGGTTGCAGGAACTCCACCCTCCCGGGGACCTCTAGTGCGCCACCTCCTACGGCGGTAGAAACCCCTTCATGACGAAAGCCTCCAGCACTGACGTCCTCATGGTGGATGACCTCCAATCCAACATTTCCATGAGTTCCTCTCTCCTCCCTCGCTCTCTCCTCTTCCTTTGCTAGAAACCTCCGTGGCTCTCAGGAACGCTCATGGCAAAAAGGAAGAGAGAAGGCGGCGGCAGATGAAGAACAGGCAAAAGAATGGAACGAAAACCCTCTCCCCTCTCCTACTTAAGGAAAAGGGAACAACGGTTAGGGAAGGATGCACCAATCGGGGAAGCTAGAACAACGGAGTGAGAATTTCTATCTTTTCCATTTAATGCAGATAAGACGAGCCCTGGCCGATGAGACGTGCTCTACCCGATGGAACGACTCCTGATCAGAAGAGACGTGGCCTGGCCATGGCCCACCACTATCGCACGATCAACCACTACCACACAACGGGCACAAGAACCAAAGTGCCACCGCACGCGGGTGGCTCCCCGCTCCCCTGGGATAGACCTAGGGAGACCAAAAACAAAATCTTTGCTAGAAGACCAACCAGCCCCCTAAGTCAATCGAATCGCTCAGTATCCACCCTGAGACACAGGTAGGAAGTGAAGGGGCGCCCCATGTAGGCCACACCAACTCTGTCATGAACGATGAGCATGGGTCCCGATCGGACATTTTTGACTGAAGCTCTCTGAACCCCATCACTCAGGTCATCAAGTTGAGCATGTGTTCATTAATACAAAAACTATTCACATAAGGGCTCACCCATGATTGACGAGCGCAGGTCTTGGTCGGACATTTCTGACTGAAGCTCTCGGAACCCATCACTTAAGCCGTCAAGGTGAGCACTACCAACCCCCTCTATTTCCTTACAATCATTTCATACATTCATACGCACATTCATTCCATACGCCCACGCCTCCCGGACGATTCGGGCCTTGAACCGCCTAGGGGCTTGGGAACTAAGCATCGCACGTGCAGCGAAATGCATCAGAACGCTTTGTGTTGCGTCATGAAGCGGCAGTTGCCTCATTCAACATGAGCAAACAACAGAGCCAGGGGAGAAAACCGTAGATGAGCATCGTGCGACCCTCACCCAGTCCGGTAGACCGGGTCATCTCAACCTTCTCGTTCGATCCTAAACCTCTCACCAGGCCTAGAGAATCTCCATTAAGGGGAGGCCGTTAGGCCACCCGGGTCGTTCTCTAGAACAACCTAGCCATCTGCCGGGTTGCAGGTAAAGGAGTAGTGGAATGTCACAAGAGGGCTATGCCAACTCCATCACGAACGATGGACCTGGATTCTGCTTGATCACACCCGTTAGCGAACTCATCGAGCTAGTCTTTGAGCCCGAGCGATCGGGACAAGCAATAAAACTCAGCCCCTCCGGTTGTAAGGAACCAAATGGGGTAACGCACACAACTCACATCAACCACCACGAAGGCCCGATAGGACTCGGGGGCTCAAGCCAAAAACCCTAGGACTGTGATGCCGAACTCACATCGACAGGATCTATGACATCCGGCTACGGCTTGGGACCATGACTTTGAACTTGCGTAATGGCTTCACTTCCGACTATGCTCTGAAAACCCTGGGACCATGACCCCAAACTCACGTCGATAGGATCTACGACATCCGGCTATGGCTTGGGACCATGACTCCGAACTCATGTAATGGCTTCACTTTCGACTACGCTCCAAAAATCCAGGGATTGTGACTCCAAACTTGCATGAAAACTAACTGAACTAACTACCTCGGCTGCCCAGGCTGCGCCAAGGCCAATGATCCACAGTGCGCATCGACACCAGGACCCATGGGCTCGGTCTCGTCCATCCCCTGAACTAACCATTTCAAAACCATGGTGCACACTGATGCTAGGGTCTGTCCGAACTAACTCCCTCACCCGATCCCATGGCGCGCATCGACGCTAGGATTAGTGAGCTCTCTCACGACCAAACTAACTCTATCACCTGATCCCATGGTGCGCATCGACGCTAGGATCAGTGAGCTCTCTCGCATTCAAACTAACTTCCTCGCCTGATCCACGGCGTGCATCGAGACCGGGATCAGTAATTTTCATCTCAGACTAAAAACATGCACACACGTCCGCTAAAACAAAACCCCCTAGACGGTTCCGCTTGAACCGCCTGGGGGCTCGAGGGCTACACCCACGGATGCGCTCGCGCGCACCCACCGACAAAATAGAAAACTTCCCCTGATAACACAGAACACCCCCTAGATGGTTCTACCCTAACCGCCCGGGGGCTCAGGGGCTACACCCATGGGTGCGCTCACGTGCACCCGTCGACAAGACAAAAATCCCCCAGATGGTTCTGGCCAAACCGCCCAGGGGCTCGGGGGCTCCTGTCGGGTTCATAAACCCGGGGTTCCTCGGGGACCAACTTCTACACCAAGGCTTGGTCTAGGAGTATAAAAACAACAGGGCAAAGGGGCAGTCTAGCAACCGACCGAAAGGCTAGGCCTAAGAAGAGGAACACCCGCTCATCAGCTACTTCGGCCCACCTATCCGACCGGAGAGCTTAATGTGGGCTCTAGTTGTCTCCAGACAGCCTCTCCGATCGGAAGGCCTACCCCAAGACCTACTTCTGATTTTGACCCCGTGTTTCTTCGACTGGGGTACGTAAGAACCCTACTCACCGCTCTTCTCCGATCGGCGCAACCAAAGCCGACTGGGGCCATCCGACTGGGGACGCCCACTCGGAAGGGACTAGGAACGAACGGAGAAAGCAGCATGCGAGTCAAACCATGGCATAGGGACCATACCCTATACACCTATGGGAAAAGTGTTCCACAACCACCCTAACACAAACAGTATTATAGGCGCCAACATTTATCCCTACAGTATTGTAGGCGCCGCTGGACTCCCGTATGGCAAAAAGCCCCACACATGCCTTTGGGCATCAATAGTGTTAGAGGCGCCGGGATTCACCATATCTGGTAAACGTGGTAAGACTCCTCACATGCCTCTAGGCATCCAGCAGTATTTTGCAGGTACCGATGTCAACCCTTCCTGAAGAAGATAGCACAACCTCCCACGTGCACCTAACATACTACAGTGACATCAATAGTGTTGTAGGCGCCTACCATTATCCAATCCTCATCGGCGTGGGCAACAAGGCTTAAAAGCATCCATACCCTCTCCCTCTCACCTGTAAAGCCATCCCCTTCATCTATAAAAGGGTGATGCACTCCCTGTTGACCGATCGATTCAAGCTCAGTTCCTTTAGATTCATTAGTCCAATAGCTCACAACCACAGAACCGCCAAGTTCAAACCAAGCACACGCTTGAACACTTAGCTCATAGCGGAGTTCCCGTCACTCTTGGCCCTTCCAACCGGAGCCGACCGGGCCTCTAGTACCCCCATCCTTCTCCTTCTCGTTTGTAACCCCACTGCAAACTTCAAGCACCTGGGCTCAGGAATAAAGTCACCGACCAACCCCGACTGGACGTAGGGCACGTTGCCTAAACCAGTATAAATCCTGTGTCATTGAGTGCTAGGCCACCTCCGATCACAACGTACAACAAAACTACAAATATTCACTAGTTGGTCACTTTCTGTACTGATAACTGTAAATAGATGGAACTTGATTTTAGAATTTAAATTAATAAAATTGGATTTTAAACTGAAACAGGGACTGCGGGCATGAAAACGAAGAAATACAAGGGTTCTTTAGAAAAAATGCAGGGACAACAGGTTCTATTGTAGAAAACTTCAGGGGCTCTTTTGCAAAACAGCCGGGTGAATCGGTATGATCTATTTGGGAGCATTGGATTGAATCTAGACGGCTCAGATTAGACAGGAGGGAGAGAGGGAGTGTAGTCACAGGGGGAAGGAAGCCATCGGTGGCGGCGAGAAGCTCTCCAGTGTTTGTCAATTTTGACATTCCAAGCATCATCGGACATGGGAAAAACATGGGGAGAGAGAAGATGTCGATGAACTCACCAAGACCAAGAACAGAGGCAGGAGCGAACCAACAACGACGCACGGCGTGGGATAGCAGACGGTGAGCTCCTACAAGGGTTTGGCGTCGGCGTGTAAGCAAAAGAGAGCGAGGAAAAGAGGGAAAAATAAGCTCGGCAACTTCGCAAAGCCAACGCAAAGCTTGGAGACCAGCTTATAGGGGCAAAGAAACCATGGACGATGGCGACTGCGGTGGCAGGTCGAGCTCTATTTCCGACGAGATCTAAATGAGGGCTGCTACTACGAGCTCGGGACGAGATAGCGGCCTGCTCTAGGGTTAGGAAAAGGCAGCGAGTGTAGGGCTGCATTTAGATTTTTTTAACACTTTTTGTAAACTAATTTTAAATCTAACACTGTTATTTTTTTCCAAAACTAACACTTTTGGCCACGCCTATTGCCATGGCATGGCGAAACGCCTGTGCCACGCCATGCATGGTGGCGCGGTGGGAGGATGACGTGGCACTTCCACGCGCCATGGCCACTGACATGGCAGGAGCTACCCACCGCCATGCATGGCGCGGCTCTGCCGCGCCCCGGCCCACGGCACATCCCTTTGTCACATGTCTTCTACCTTGCCATAGCGATGGTCTGTTCTCCATTCAATGTACCTTTTTTCAAACTTTGTATCTCACTTCTATGTCATTGTACTTGTCCTATTAGATTTTATCTCTTGTTTCATTGCCGCTGCATATACTGTATCCCATCTTATCGATTTATCGTGACTTGACATAGCACTGTGTTGCTGAGTCTAGTTTCGTAGCACTAAACTATAGGCCATGCCGCTTTGCTCTGTTACGCAAGACTAGTCATACCGTCTAATCGGAACCAACTTTTTGCAGTCTAAGATGACGTGCGTGTAGATGTTGTTGTCTGTGCTGTAAACAACTACAAGTGCTTCCATGACGCATTGAAACAAATATGAAGCAAATAAATGGAGTCCGTGCATAAGTTGACAAGTTGCCACATAACATTTTCATTCATTCATGAGTCTACAAGTTTCGGATGACAATATTTGTTTGACATAAGTTCGACATAACTAACTAAGTCCTAGGAGTGTAAGGATCCCTCGGACGCCTCTGTCTCTTCAGATTTGTAGGCAACACATTAGGAGTGTAGCCAATGTCGGTGTGGTCGCGTTGCTGGTGCATACGGCTCGTACCCTACAAGTATATGATATGCACAATTACTTATAATCTTTATGATCATTAGTTCATGGAGCCTACGTATTTAAAGAAACTACCTTTGTTACTACTTGTGAGGCTCCTTGGGTACCAAGCAGGGCACCACCTAGCCAAGACATGCCAATCTCGTACTATGGCCAATTGTCCCACTGGTGGTGCTATATGCGGAAGCCCAGGGGGTCATCATCGTCGTCGTCATCGTCATCCTCGTCGTCCTCGTTTGTAGGGTCCTTTCCAGCGCTATGATGTGGTGGTGTACGCACTGCAGAAATGGCACCTATCAGCAGCTGAGCAGAGCCAGCTGGTGTCCTCAAAGAGCTAGAAGACAAGCCACCCGACCGCGCTGGGACTACCAGTTCCACCCAAGGAGTGTCCATGCAACTCAGCTTCTGAGCTAGCTTCCTACAGCTCTGCTTCACCTTCTATATAAATAGACGTTAAAGTTAGTGCATTTCCCAAACGCATATACACTAAAGAAACATTTTTGGAATGGAAAAGTTTATGTTTACCTCCACAAAAGCCTCGAGAACGGCTGGCCCTAGCCCTCTAGACTCGTGAAGCCAAAACGCTGCTTCGTTGGACAGCCATGACAATTGTGTCGCCTAGGTATAGAAACGCAGTTGGACAGTTTTAGTACATATACTTAATACCAAATTGTACCATTTGAGTATCTTACCACGTATCTTTGAAGTGGGGCTCTCTGCAGTTGTGTGTCATCCCTAGTGGCAATGTCATACATATCTTTGATCACATCTTCCTCGTCGTCCTCGTCAATCGCCTCCTTAGTGTATAGGGGCTTGATATGTGTCCTTGTAGACCTGTGAAGCCACCGTAGGTACTCATCAAAGGTGTGTTGGTCATGGGGGACCCTCATTGACCAGCTACCGGTCCCTGTTCTACCATAACTAGATGTACATGTTGTGTGTCATGCGCCAATCCTTGGTCTTGTACCTCTTCCTGCGGTCATACATGCAACAAAATGATTGTTAGTTGTACCATACACACCTCTAAATTGTAGCTTTGTTATTAATTGATAACACACCCGTGCAATTCTTGGTTGGTGGAGTAAAGCGGTGGTTGGTAGCCTGCCATTCTTCCAAACTACCTACAAACCCTAATGGGCAAGTGAATCTCGACCACGTGGAAGAAAATAAGAGGGACGTTGCAGCGATACTCGTCTGACTCATCCCTAGTGACAAGACTGAGATAGTACTCGAGCTCCAGAGCATCCCAAGGACACCAATGCACCTGAACATTTCATAATTGAGTTAGGTTGTGATATAGTGTACATCGAACAAGACATATGTATGATAGTAAAGAGAGCGTAACCTGGTGCAGTGTTAGGACATCGATACCGTCCGTGTACTCCCTGTACTTGCGCCTCATATTCCCTCTAACTAACTCTGCTTATGTCCAAATATATAGAGCTATAGGGAGTGTATCCTGTCCGTTCCAATGCTGCATTAACACGATAATGAATTAGCCATTAATAATTTAATCATATGTAACTATCATGAAGAATATAGTGAACCGAAGTACTTACCAGTAAACCAGTAGCAAGGGGCCTCCCAACGGGCCATCATTCCCAACACCAAACCTAGAGTAGGTAGGAGCAACCCCCAAGGTTCGCATACCCCAAGGTGTGATGGTAGGCAATGCATAGCTATCGATACGTCCACGCTAGGACTGCGCTGCCCCAGCTGTATGCCACTATGTTATCCCATGACTGGCGTAGTATGTCAAGGAAGATCTAGCTAATGGTGTTACCCGAGGCGTCTGAGATGAGGAAAGCACCAAGGAAGTGCTAGAGCCACACTCTAGTGAATCTGTCAATCTGAGCCTCATCAGCCTATGGGTCTAAGTAATCAAAGCGCTTTGTGATCCACGATGATGAAACATCGGAACTTTTCCTAAAATTCACCAAAGAAAATGAGACCCGATGGCTATAGGAAAGCAATGCAAGTATTAAATAGGCTTGAATTGCTCACTTATTTTTCTTGGAAACCTCATCGTCCGGTGGAAGAAAGCCAGTGAACTGAGCCACCAACTCCCTCCAATGATCGTTGTCAACTATACCTATCACTGGAAGTCCCCCCAACCAAAGGCCAAAGATAGCCATCACATCCTGCATGGTCAAGGTCATCTCGCCGCAAGGTAGGTGGAACGTGTGGGTCTCAGGCCTCCACCTGTTATAAGAATAGAATGACTGTTAGTTGCCTCAAATTTGTTATAAGAATGTTTACATACAATGAAGGCACTCGCACCTGTCTACAGCTATAGTAAGTAGTGCTAGGTCAAGGGGTGGAAGACCATAGTTGACAACACGGATAAGCTTGAGGAAGCCGGCACGCCGTATGTACGGTGCGTAACGCTCGTCCCACTGGTGTGCCCTGGTGTGTGTGCAGGACCTCAAAGGAGGCAAGGGCACCTCTGTGTCGGTGTCACTCAAGAAGTGTGCTCGGTGTGGCTCGTCGTACTCCACCTTAAGAAGGGGGTACAACGGGTGCTGCGTGGGAGGGGCCATCCTGTTACAAATTGATAAACAAAGGGTTAGAGTATTCAAATTAACATTATGTAGCATTGCAAAATTTGAACTACTTGTTATGCAATAGGAACACAATATGAAAGCACATGTATATATTCAAAGTAACATTAACAGACATATTAAACAACATCACTAGGAAAATAAGCAACTTCTATGTATTCAAACGGACACAAACGTCATTGAAGCTAGGAGGTTCATCAAACCATTCCAACTTGCTGTATCATGCACTGCTAAGTACCGACACTTGAAAACTAGTATCTATACTAACAACCTTTACTACTATAAACTAACTAAATAATAAATACCTAATCAATCCCTAAACCCAAAGGCCTAACTAACAGTAACCTAAACCCTAACTACCTAACCAAACCTTAACTATACTACAACACACAACCTAAACCCTAAAAACTACCTACCTAAATAAACAAATTCACTAACCTAACTATACTAAATCACAAACCCAAACTATCCTAAATCACTAACCCTAACTAAAATAACATTCATAATAACAAGAAATTGAGAGAGGGAGCTACCTTGATATGAGCCGAAGGAGAGGAGGCGGCGCTAGCAGGTAAGGCGGTGGTGCTGGCGCAAGCGAGGAGGCGGTGCTGGCAGGCGGCGCCTAGCGCTGGTTAGGCGGCGACGTTGGTAGGCGATGGCTGCGCTATCGGTCGACGACTTCGGCGCCTGCTATAGGCGACACGACGGCGCTGGGCGAGTGGGGGCACAGGCAGCGGCGACATTCGAGGGTGAGGGCAAGCGTAGTGGGGGTGTTGCGGGCTTTAATTAGGTCTTGCCATGCCACCAGTGATGGCGTGTCACAGCTGCGCCAAGATGGGAAGCGCAGCAGACCCTACCACGACGACGCCATGTCATCCTCCTGCCACGCCACCATGCATGGCGTGGCACAGGCATTTTGCCGTGCCATGGCAATAGGCGTGGCCAAAAGTGTTAGTTTTGGAAAAAATAAACAGTGTTAGATTTAAAATTAGTTTACAAAAAGTGTTAAAAATAAAAAATTTGCTATTTATGAGGCTCTCGGCGTGGGTAGCACACCAATTGGGCGAAAAATAGGGCGGCGGTGGACTCCCGGGTGAAACATAGTCTGGCCTAGACTTGAGCTGGAGGAGGGGACGCATCTAATGAGCGAGCCCATGGTGTCAGTGAGAGGAGAGAGGGGACGCTGCACGGCTGCACTAGGCTGACTTGCCTGCTTGGCCGTGGGGAAAGAAGTGAGGCCAAGCGGATTGGACCAACAGGCCAAAAGGGGGGAGAGAGAGAGGTGAGGAAGCTAGGCCGCTCAGGCAAAAAGCCAAGGAGAGGGATGAGTTTTCCTTTTCCTTTACTTTTCTAAATTTCCAAAGCAATTTTCAAATCCAAATTCAAATCAATTTGAAGTTTAATTTCAAGCCACACAATGCAAAAATAATATGCAGCAGCATGAATGCTTAAACATGTGGGTAAACCCTATAATTGATTTTAAGTTAACAAAAAATATTACTCTACTAGGTTTAAATGCTCACACTAATGCATAAATAAATCATTTTCTCCTATTTTGAAATGATGCAAATTTGAGGGTGTTACAATTCTAACCCCCTTAAAATGAATCTTGTCCTCGAGATTCGGACGATGCTTACTCAAAAAGCTGCGGGTATGTTTTCCTCAAATCCTCTTCTCTTTTTGAAGTAGCCTCATCTTCTATATACTAATTCCACTGAACCTTACACATCTTTATAACTCGCCTCCTCGTAACCCTTTCTATCGTCTCCAAAATCTTTACCAGAAATTCCTCATATGTAAGATCTTCCTTAACTATAAGTTCCTCTAACGGTATCTGCTCCTCAGGTACACGTAGACACTTCTTTAATTGAGACACATGGAACACATCATGTACACCTGACAAACTCTCAGGCAATTACAACTGATAAGCTACTTCTCCACGTCTCTCTAAAATCTTGAAAGGCCCAATATACCTTGGTGCTAACTTTCCTTTTAGGTTAAATCTTCTCACACTTCTCATTGGTGACACTTTCAGGTAAACATAATCCCCTATTTCAAAAACCAATTCTCTTCTCCGAGTGTCAGCATAACTCTTCTATCGAGATTGTGCTATTCTTAAGTTATCCCTAATCATCCTTACTTGTTCTTCTATGTCTCATAAAACATTCGGTCCGAACACTTGAGTTTCTCCCATTTGATTCCAAAACAATGGGGTTCTACACTTTCGTCCATACAAAGCCTCGAAAGGTGCCATCCTGAGACTCTTCTAATAACTGTTGTTATATGAAAACTCTACATAAGGAAAGCTCTTGTCCCAACTTGTACCATACTTCAATGCACAAGCTCTCGACATGACCTCTAATATCTGATTAATCCTCTCAGTTTGCCCATCGGTCTGAGGGTGATACGCTATATTGAAATTCAACTTTGTTCCCAATGAGGTATGTATTGTTTACCAAAAGTGTGACGTGAATTGAGTACCTCTGTTAGACACGATCTTCTTTGGAACACCATGCAGACATACTATTCTTTCCATATATAATGTAGCCAATTGGGGTCTAGTATAGGTAGTCTTGACCGGTAAGAACTGAGCAACTTTAGTTAACCGATCCACTATCACCCAAATTGAATCATAACCTCTCTGAGTGCATGGTAACCCCACAATAAAATCCATACCAACTTCCTCCCACTTCCACTCAAGTGTCGTCATTGGTTGTAGCAATCCCGTAGGTCTTTGATGTTTTGCTTTGACTCTTTGACCGGTATCACATATAGCAACATACTCAGCAACATCTCTCTTTAGTTCATACCACCAATACTTCTCTTTCAGATCCAGGTACATCTTGGTACTCCCGGGGTGAATAGAGTAAGTAGACTCATGTGCCTCACGAAGAATTGCATCTCGTATAGCTTAATCTTAGGTACACATAGTCTTTTCCCAAACCATAGAGTTCCATCATCATCCATACGGAAACCTGGTGCCTTACCAATCACTATGTTCTCCATGATTTGCTTTAACTTCGCATCCTGTAACTAGCCCTTACGTATTTCTTGCTCCAGTGTGGGTTCTATCACCAACTCCACTGCATTAGTGACAAAGCCCAAGTTCATTTGCTCAAATTGAGCACACAACTCACTTGACATAGTTGCCACTTGCACCTCCTTAGCATAACTCTTTCTGCTAAGAACATCGACAACAACGTTTGCCTTTCCAAGATGATAGTGTACTTCCATATCATAATCCTTAATCAACTCCAACCATCGACGCTGTCTCATATTCAAATCCATCTGAGTGAAAATATACTTCAGACTCTTGTGATCAGTATAGATGTCACTCTTATGTCCAATAAGATAGTGCCTCCATATTTTTAGAGCATGAACCACCACTGCTAATTCCAAATCATGAGTAGGATAGTTTAGCTCATGCTATCTCAACTATTGAGATGCATAGGCCACTACTCTTCCTTCTTGCATAAGAACACATCCGAGACCTTGACAAGATGCATCACAATAGATAGAAAAGTTCTTGCTCAAATTTGGCAAAACCAATACTAGGGATGCAGTCAATCTTTTCTTCAACTCCTCAAAGTTAGCCTAGCACTTCTCAAACCTCACAAACTTAGTATTTTTCTCCAATAAAGCTGTCATAGGCTTGGCAAGTTTAGAAAACCTTTCTATGAACCTTCTATAGTATCCAACCAATCCCAGGAAACTTCAAATCTCTCCCACATCGGTCGGTGGTTTCTAATTCAACACATCTCTCACCTTGCTTGGATCTACTGCTATTCCACCATTAGAGACAACATGGCCTAGGAAAGAAACTTCCTTCAACCAAAACTCACACTTGCTTCGCTTAGCATACAACTTGCGTTCTCTGAGCTTTTGCAAGACCAACCTTAGATGTTTAGCATGCTCTTCTTCTATTTTGGAGAATACCAATATATCATCGATAAATACCACCACAAACTTATCCAAAAACTCCATGAACACCTTATTCATCAGATACATAAAGTATGCAGGTGCATTGGTCAATCCAAAGGACATAACAGTGTACTCATACAAACCATACCTCATAGTGAAAGCTATCTTGGGTATGTCAGTTGCATGAATCTTCAACTGATGATAACCAGAATAAAGATCAATCTTAGAGAAAACACAAGCACCTCTCAACTGATCAAACAAGTCATCAATTCTAGGTAGCGGGTACTTGTTCTTGATAGTAACCTCATTTAGGGACCGATAATCCACACACATCCTCTGGGTACCATCTTTCTTGTCAACCAATATAACCAATGCTCCCCAAGGTGACAAACTAGGGTGAATGAAACATTTCTCATGTAACTCCTTTATTTGTTTCTTAAGTTCCTCTAGTTCATTAACCCCCATTCTATATGGACGCTTAGCTATAGGCGTAGTGCCAAGTAATAATTCAATAATAAACTTAATGTCACTATTAGGTGGCATACCTGGCAAGTCATCAGGAAACACATCCAGAAACTCATTCGCTACCAAGTCCTCCTTGTTGACGCTATCATCAAGCTGGTTCACTGTGGCTGTCGGCTGCTTCTGCACCACAACATCAACACTAATTCTATCCCCATTTGGTGTGGTCACAACAACTACCTTCTCCTGACATTGAATCGCTGCTTGTTGTTGCATCATCCAATCCATACCCAAAATCACATCAATACTGCATGTTCTCAACACAATGAGGCTCACTTTGAACTCTACCCCCCTTAAAGATAGACTAGTTGGAAGACAACGATAAGAAGCTTGCATACTACCTCTTTGTGAGTTTACTAATATGGGATCTTTCATGGCACATAAGGGTATGCTATGCGTCCTTATAAATGCTTGTGATATGAAAGAATGCAAAGCTCCAGAATTAAAAAGAACAGTGGCAGGAGTGGAATTAAAATCAAACGTACCGAGCATGACTTTTGGTTCCGCAAGCACCATTTCTATAGACACATGATTCACCTTTCCTATGTTGGGTGTTGGCTTCTGAGGCGTTCATTTCGGATTACTGTGCTGACCTTGGGGTGTTAGCTGATTCTGCTTTCTAGGGCAATGGTTAGCATAATGCCCAACTTGTCCACAACGATAGCATACGTTGGGGGGTGCTAGGTGCACAGATCTTCATGGGAGTGTTGTTGGGTATTCCATGTCATGGTGTCTGCTGGCCACTCTGCTGTTGGGGATGTTGATTTCCATTCTACTGCTAATACAGTGGACATTGCTGGTTCAAGTTGCGCTGAGGGTACTGACCATGATTCCACTGATTGGGTGGTCCCTGGTACCTCTACTAGAAGCCTTGCTGAGGGTTGGTGCACAGATGAGTATTGCTTCTAGAGGCCTATCCCTGAAGCCTCCTCTTCTTAGCCTCCATATCTTTGCGCTTATTGTTAATAACAATGGCGCGATTCACCAGCATCTAGAAATTTGGTTATGTATTGGACATAAGCTAGAGTTGTAGACCATCATACAGACCCTTGAGAAAGTGGCATTGCTTATCAGTATCATCAACCACCTCATTCGGAGCATAATATGACAACTGAGCAAATTTGTCACGATACTCAGCTACAGACATAGATCCCTGTTTTAGAGCTCCGAATTCCTCCTGCTTGAGCTCTATCAATCTTTCAGGTATGTGGTAGGATCTAAAATTCTCCCTAAACTCCTGCCAGGTGACAGGAGGAGCATTAGTGGGACATCCATACTCGAATGCCTCCCACCAGTCTTGAGCTTCTCCCTAGAGTTGTCCTGACGCGTACAACACCTTCTGTTGGTCGTTGTACTACGCTATGTTGAGTTGCTTTTCCATTGCATGAAGCCAATCATCTACTTCTAATGGATCAATGGCATGAGAAAACACCAGGGGGTGGCCCTTCAAGAATTCACCATGCTTGTCATGCGGTGCTCCACCAATTGGTTGATTCTGTTGATTTTTCACTAGGGCTTGCATAAGTTGCGTCTGCACTGCCAGAAGTTGCTCAATAGTCAATGGCGGTGGTGGTGGTGGATGTGGGGGGACACCTCCACAACCTCAGCCACTTTCTCTTCTAAACATCTAACATCCAACACAAATATTCAAAATTTAGAGATTTCTAAGTTATAGACGCTTATAAAGATGGAGAATACATTCTGAAACTTTTCTAGACGAGTTCCAACATCAGCAGCTCAGTATAACAATCACATCTCAAGTTCCAAACATCCAAAAGAGATGTTCTTTATATGGTTGGAAAGATTAAGAAATTATATACAACTTTTATTCAGACCACATACCTAGATTCTGTCAATAGATTACTTAAAAACGGGACACAACCGAATCTGTTCCAGATTCCAGACTGCACAAAAACTTCAAATTTAAATAGCTATATCTCTCAAACCAGATCAGATATAAGGGTGATTCCAGAGGCATTAGAAAGATACTTAAGTCTAGTTATTCCTAGAAAAAGTTAATGATTTTAGTCAAGTAGATTTAGATTGGCATTTAGATAAGGACAGACTGCTCCGAAGAACAGATCTGAGAGAACAAGATGTACCAAACCCAACTATTTATTTATTGACTCAAACTTTAATATTCTTAACTATGGAACTTGCAGACATGGCCACAAAGTTCCAGCACTCATTACAAAATCCAACTCACACATAAACATAATAATAAATCAACTAGGCACACCAAAGTTCACACCACACTACTAGACTCGACTTGACTCAACTTGATCTGTGCTACTAACGTCTTATTACATAGAAAGGACTCCAACACCTATGGGTGAAATTTATGGGGAAGCTCCTCATAGATCCTTGGAAGGTTGAGGCACACTCTTTGCTCATCTATCACTTGTCAGTATCTCTTAAGGATCGCCTCATGTGCCTTCAACCGATCTTCCAGTCGTCGAATCTTCCCTACTAACTCATAGCCAAAGTGTACCATCACTTGAGTAGTTGGATCCATGCCCTAGGGATCTATCATTGCCCACTCCAATTCAGGGTGTTGGCAAGGGAGGAATCGATATTGGTCCTCCTTCATATCCTCAAAATGGCAGCCACGGAGACCCATGCAGGCTTCAGCGGCTGCATCTTCTATGCCATCTTCCATGGTGGCACGATGAGCATGATGCGATTAGCTCGTGTCTAGCTAGTATGCTTCCTTCTCTTCATCCCAGATGGAGATGCATGCCCTAGTCTTCCAATATGTGTCCTCTAGAGGGTGCGTATGTTCTTCACAGACATACTCCACAGCTATGTCCCAATCAATGTAGTAGGTATGAAGAATCCCCATAAGTCGGTGGTGCGAAATGGAGGATTCACACCCCGGCTTGTACCAGATCTTTGTAGTCCATCCCATGGCAGGGGTAGGCTGATCTTCTTAAACAATGTCCTCCTCCTCATCATCATCAGATAATACAATGACCTCCACTTCTTCAGGTTCTTCTTCAGGCTCTTCCTAGAATGGCTTAGGCATATGTGCAGGTGCTGGTGAGTCAACTTCTTGTTCCTAGGGTTCCTCCTCCTCACTTGGCTCCATGGACTTATACAACCCACGAGGCGAGTAGTAACCTTCGGTGCTAATGTGAGCGGTCTTATTGGCACAAGACATCTACAGAATTAGATTTAGTTAGAATAGAAGCAAAAAATTTCATAACAGAGTGAGGCCAAAGAAGCATAAAATTTAGCAAATAACAAGAGTGAGATGGGAAGCATGAAATGAGTGAAGCAAAAGAGGCTAAAACGACCATTGCTAACTAGGCTTGCGTCCTATAGTCAACACGGCTCCGATACCAATCTGTCACCTGATTTTAAGGATAAAATGGGATGCAAAATCTTATGTGCACCCAGAGATCAGTCACACACATAAGCCGACAAATTCTAAATAGTATCATCACAAGTATTTATTACATCATGAATAATAAGACATAGTCTTCACATAAATGTAGCGGAAGTATAAAGAAAGATCTCTCGCAGAAGCTCCATATCACAGGGACGTCAACTGGTTGACCACAAGTCTAGTAATCCTCTCAGAAAAGTCATCATTACCGTAGCCATCTGTTACCCATCCAGGATTTTTATCCAAATAATGAAAATAATCAAGCGTAAGTATGTGTCGTACTCAACAAGTGTAGCATAGGGTTCATGAGGCTCAAAAAGGTATAACTCAGGTTTAACATCATTTAGCTTTTAGTTGTCAAAATTTTAGCATGTGAGTAGCAACAAGTTGTCAAAATTTCCCATAATAAACTCATGATCAGGTAATATGAATAATGAATAGCAAAAACATATAATCATTAGTGCTCATCTATTCCATAAATATTCCAAGGCCGCTTGTGACCGTGAGCATGGCTGATATACCAGTTTTACACTCTACAGAGGTTGTACACTTTCACTGTGAGTCATAATACTGAAAGGTCCTAATATAGCTAGAGGGGGTGAATAGCCTATTTAAAAATCTATAAACCAACTAGAGCAATTTGATTAGTATGACAAATAGCAAAAAGCAAACTTGCTCTAGCTCTACAAGGGTTGCAAGCCACCTATCCAACAATTCTAGTTACTATGATCACTAGACACACAATTTACTAAGTCATTACTCACTAAGAGCTCTCACACTTGCTACTTTAAAGAGCTCCACTAGATGAACTTAAGCTACAAAGCAAGCTCTCAATTCTAGCTACACTAAAGAGCTTGTTACAACTAGTTTGCGGGAATGTAAATGAGTAAATAAGGTGATTATACCACCGTGTAGAGGAGTGAACCAATCACAAGATGAATATTAACTCAATCATGGGAGAATACCAAAGGGCAAGAGACAATCAAGTTGCTCCCAAGGTTCACGTGCTTGCCAACACGCTATGTCCCTATTGTGTCGACCAACACTTGGTGGTTTGGCGGCTAAGAGGTGTTGCACAAACCTCATCCATACAATTGGACACCACAAGAACCTACCCACAAGTTAGGTAACTCAATGACACAAGCAATCCACTAGGGTTACCTTTCGATGCTCCACCGAGGAAGGTACAAGTCCCCTCATAATCACCGGGAGATGGACATGAACAATTACCAACTCGTGCCAATCCTCCTCCGCTGCACCAAGCCATCTAGGTGGTGGCAACCACCAAGAGCAACAAGCACATCCCACAGCGAAACATGAACACCAAGTGCCTCTAGATGCAATCACTCAAGCAAAGCACTTGGATTCTCTCCCAATCTCACAAAGATGATGAATCAATGATGGAGATAAGTGGGAGGGCTTTTGCTAAGCTCACAAGGTTGCTATGTCAATGCAAATGGCCAAGAGAGTGAGCTTGAGCCGGCTATGGGGCTCAAATAGGAGCCCCCATGAAATAGAGCCATTGGCTCTCTGTTCTCTGAAAAGTCAGGGCGACCGGACGCGCTGGTCAGATCGACCAGATGGTGTCCGGTCGTGCGATGCACGCCATGTGTCCCCTACTTCAAACGCTGATCGCCCGATCTCAATGGTCATCAGTACATTTAAGTTGTGACTAGGTGCGCTGCTTTAAAGTGACCGGATGTAGGACCCCAGCGTCTGGTCATTTCCAGTAAGGTTCCACTCATGACCGGATGCATCTGGTCACGTTTGATCAGACTCACTCAGTGTCCAGTCATTCTCCCTCTTCACTGTGCGTCGCCACATCAGCATGACCGGACACTGAATAGTGTTTAGCCTACGTCCGGTCACCTGCGTCCGGTCAAGAGACCGTGGGTGGCCTTCACTGCATGCCACTGACTGGATGTAGACCCCAGCGTCTGGTCATTGGGTGACCAATGTTTGGTGCACTCTGTGAAACCCTATCTTTCTATACAGGCCGCCGGTGGCACCGTCGGACTATCTGCACTCCACGGGCGGACACTCCACTAGTGAAGTTTTGAACCCTTGCTCCCAAATGCTAAACACAATGTGTATCACCTTTGTGCATGTGTGTTAGCATATTTTCACAAACATTTTCAAGGGTGTTAGCTTTCCACTAGATCCTAAATGCATATGCAATGAGTTAGAGCATCTAGTGGCACTTTGAAAACCGCATTTCGATACGAGTTTTACCCCTATTAATAGTATGGCTATCAATCCTAAATGTGATCACACTCTCTAAGTGTCTCGATCACTAAACCAAAAAGCTCCTATCAATTTCACCTTTGCCTTGAGCTTTTTGTTTTTCTCTCTCTTCTTTTCAAGTCCAAGCACTTGATCATCACCATGGCATCATCATTATCATGTCATGATCTTCATTTGCTTCACTACTTGGAGTAGTGCTACCTATCTCATAATCACTTTGATAAACTAGGTTAGCACTTAGGGTTTCATCAATTCACCAAAACCAAACTAGAGCTTTCAGATACCCATATGCCCAGGTTAATTACTCCCAAAACACTTCCAAGGTGAGTAGGCAGGGTTCACTATGAAGCCTTTCAAAGGTTCGTCTAACAAGTTAGGGCCATTAGATTCACTCGGCAAATAGATATAGGAACCCCCCCTATCGAATGGCACAATTCCATCATGGTTGGAAAATCTGATGATTTTTAGATGTTATATGGAATATAACTTCAAATGTGAGCCCAAGTTGGGAAATGTGGGCCAAACTTCGGCTGTGTTTCATAGCGCTCCAACAATAGCTCCATAGACAACTTCAACACTTTGCCAACCAAACTCGTCTAGAGGATTCAGCACCACATGCAAAGTACTACAAATCATTCTGAGATAGGACACAGCTGGGATACAGAGCTGAAAATTGTGGCGTCCTCCCGCTCCCTCGTTAGATCCATGGGCCTAGGCTGAGATTGCCCTCGATGTGGGTGGAGAGATATAGGATGTGGAGCATGTGCCGTCCCCCAATGTGAAGGTTGGCCTAAGCACCATCAGGCTAGAGCAACACCATCCTCACTATGGAGCCGGTGCAGTTGTTCACGTGGAGGCGGAGTGCGGCATCGGGGTGGAGTGAGTGTCAGAGTGTAGGTAGGCTAGTGGTGGAGAAGAATAATGCTAATTATAATGACCATTGGCCATTCCTATATAATGTGATAATAGATACAACGAACATGAGAGCACTTGAAACTCTTTGGGAGACATTTTACTTGGGCTAATAATTTGCATGTCCCTACCTTTGAGAAGTTAGACAGGGTCCTTCATACAATAGAGTGGAAGTTAAAATTCCTGCGAACCATGATACAAGCACTATCCAGAGAGATTTAGATCACACTCCTCTTTTCTTAATACGAGTGAGCCTGCTATGTTAAATAGTGCTCCCATGTTCAAGTTTGAATTAGGATGGCTATTGCGTGATGGTTTTTTTATCTTGTTAAACAAATTTGGATGGATGTGCATGAAGGCCACACACCATTAGAAAGGTGGCAGGTAAAAATTAGACACCTGCGCCAATACATAAGGGGATAGGCTTAAAATGTAAGTGGTGATTACAAAAGAGAGAAATAAATATTACTGAACAAGTTAGATGAATTAGATAAAATGGCTTAATTGTCATAGTTAAAGGATAATGAATTAAATTTAAAGCATGTTTTTAATGATAGACTAGCTCAATTGCTGAGAAAAGAGGAATTAAAATGGTATCAAAGAGCAAAGGTATAAAATCATTAAAAGGTGATGCTAATACCAAGTATTTTCAACTGGTGGCCAATGGGAAACATAGGAAAACACTTATGTTCAAGTTGGACCAGGAGGAGGATGCAATATGTGGTGATGTAGAACTTAAGAAATAAATCACCAAGTGTCACACCCGATTTTAAGGATAAAATGGAATGCAAAATCTTATGTGCGCCCAGAGATTAGTCACACACATAAGCCAACAAATTCCAAATAGTATCATCACAAGTGTTTATTACTTCACGAATAATAAAACATAGTCTTCACATAAATGTAGCGGAAGTATAAAGAAAGATCTCTCGCGGAAGCTCCATATCACAGGGACGTCAACTGGCTGACCACAAGTCTAGTAATCCTCAGGAAAGTCGTCATTACCATAGCCATCTGTTACCCATCTGGGATTTTTATCCAAATAATGAAAATAATCAAGTGTAAGTATGTGATGTACTCAACAAGTGTAGCATAGGGTTCATGAGGCTCAAAAAGGTATGGCTCGGGTTTAACAACATTTAGCTTTTAGTTGTCAAAATTTTAGCATGTGAGTAGCAACAAGTTGTCAAAATTTCCCATAATAAATTCATGATCAGGTAATATGAATAATGAATAGCAAAAACATATAATCAATAGTGCTCATCTATTCCATAAATGTTCCAAGGCCGCTCATGATCATCAGCACGGCTGATATACCAGTTTTACACTCTGTAGAGGTTGTACACTTTCACTTTGAGTCGTGATACCCATATACCCGAGTTAATTACTCACAAAACACTTCCAAGGTGAGCAGGCAGGGTTCACTATGAAGCCTTTCAAATGTTTGTCTAACAAGTCAGGGCCATTAGATTCACTCAGCAAACAGATATAGGAACCCCCTATCGAATGGCACAATTCCATCATGGCTATACACATAAGAGTAGAGGTTGTCCTATACCCGATTCATCAAGCCATTCTTACGCCGATAAAGGTAACCACTAACAAGCTAGAAAAGGTCTGCATACTAAGCTAAAGCCACAGCCATGTAGCCCTCATAGTTGTACTATAAGTCCTGGATGATCACTTACAGATAAGTCCTTAGGGAGAGGAATCTGAAGCATTTAGAAAGAAGCTAAACACTCTAGCCCTGTAACAGAACCGAGCAATTATATGAAATTAAGTAAGAAAATCATCCGCCAGAGCAGACGATTTAGCAAACTTAAGCCCGTATAACCCGGTAGTCTGTGAAATCACGAAGGATTTCAAACCAACTTCCATTCCAGCCAAGATCGTAATAAGTTTAGCGGTCACCATCACATATTACATAAAAGTTCACAATCTCAAATACATCAGAGTTTCAACATAGTTATTACAAAACCAGTTCGAATGAAAGTAGCGGAAGTCTTTTGTTCAAACCACACACACACACGCAGAGTTTAAATATAGTGCCAGCGAATGATCATCTCCAACAAAAGCATCAGACAAGACGTAAGGAATGACCATGCCCATGGTCCTAAGCATCACCCATCGCAGGATAAAGGCAGTTGATACAGTAGCCGTAATACATCTGCCCATCTGCAACAAGTGGGAATAAAACCCTGAGTACGAGAAGGTACTTAGCTAGACTTACCCGACATAATCGAAAATAAATGACACCAAGGATTATGAAGGGCTTTATAGTAGGGTAGCTGACTCATTTGCAAAAAGAAGCATTTTTAGCATTTCAAGAACCTTTCTAAAAGCATTATTGCCAAGTTAATTATTATTAACCTGCCAACTAGATTTGCACCTATACTAGAGTAAACATGTGATTAAGCAGATAATGATAACCAATGATCATTAAACAACTTCCATACTGTCATATTCGTTATAACTGTCCAAGTGTTCCATAAACATTTACTACGATGAAGTCACTCAAGTCAAGTGCTCACTGTCCAGGAGCGATGGCGATTCGAATCGATTCCTAACCAGCTGGTGATTTATTCCTTACACAAACCTCACTCACCCGCTAAAGTGAGATATTGATCACCGAGTCAACTTTCCAGGTATCTCGAGTTTGCCAGGAACCACATGTACCCGGGGGCCGACCGACTGCACTTTGGTCTTATCATCTCACCCCCGTGTCCTACCACACCTGCTCCGGCACTGTGCGCTGCGGGCAATCTACTCGGCCCGAAAAATCTCCCAGCTTCGCGGTCGGAAGGTACTTTATCCGGCCAGCTAAATGTAAGGCATGCGTTCAACATGACTCGAGGCCCAACAACGGTCGGTCCTTAATCAACACAGACGGAAACACTACAGTCCAAAACTCTGCAAGTCTCCGTCCGGTCTCAACTTCATTTAACACTTAGTTATACCATGACTTCATAGTCATCCAAGCAGATCCAGGTAACCACCTATAGCTCGCAGGTGACAGGAAATCACCTGACTTCTACCGGTCTAAGCCAGCTAAGCATTGACTTGGCTGCGGATACCAGGGTAACAAGGATATAGTATAACAAAGGTAAACAAGGTATAATGCAGCAACAGTTGCAAACAACTCCTGAACGTAATGCATCAATTAAGTAAAGCATTTAATTAAATAATTGCAAACCGGGAGAAAAATGCTCCGGGGCTTGCCTCTCTCGAAGGAGCTCGGACGGTGATCGGGGCACTCCGGAAGTTCCTCAACGTCCTCCTCGTCGGCTTCTGGCACTTCCTGCTGCTGCACCTCAAGCTGCTCCTTGGGCTCCTCGGGTATGACGACTGGGTTCTCGGTTTGCGATCCTGTATGATGCAATGCGCGTAAGTGATTATGCAAACGGTGCATCGAAGGAGATGAATGCGATGGATATGTTTAAATGCAAGGTAGTCAACATCATCCAAGAAACTATACTACAAGCACATGTCATCTACTGCATTCTCTTCTACTACTAATATGTTGAGTGAACATATCTTATGAAATGCCTCAAAGATACACCAAAGATATTATTATTAACTAATCTTGTATTAAAGATGATTATTTTATTTCCTTTTAAATTAGGGCTACAACAGCAATATATATTTCTGGTGCTTATAAAAATCTGAGAAAATTACAGTAGCATGGTACTACTCTAAGTAGACTACCATCAGATTTTCATGATAAATGAATGAGTGGATTAGCCTACACAAAAATCACAAACTATGGCATGATTTTGTACATAGAAATACTTTGAACTGTAAAAAGTGTCAAACAACAGAATTAATATTTTTCCTAGGTTCTTCATAGCATATAATGACTATACAAAAATTATCACATGCATGTTTTATACAAAATTTGTTCTCTAGCAAAAATAACAAAAATCAGCCATTAAAGGTACTTGAACTACACCTCAAAAATTTTCCACAGCACATGCATGAAACATATTTTTCCTAGGAAGTACATGACATAAGAAGATTAACAAACTTGGAATCATATTTTTCTGAAGAATATAGATTTTTCTACACATTTTTCAATTTATTAGCAATATACATGATTAAATAAAAGCCTATAGAAAAGTATCCCAAAAATGACATGCAATAATTTTCCCAAGTAGATCTGATGATAAGGAACCTAGCAAAATTTGTTTCAACAAATTTGGAGCAAATTTGAGCACCCAAACATTTTTCAAACCATTTCAGATTTCAAATAATAAAGAATAAATGAAAACAAATCATTTAAACACTGCTGGGCCGGCCCGCGGGAAACAGCTGGCCCATGGCCACAACCGGCCTGCACGGCCCGAGCGAAAAGAGGAGCGCGGCGGCCTGGCAGGGCTTCGGCCCACGGCCGCTCGGCCTGGCCGGCCCGGCTGGCTGGCTGAGGCAGAGGCCTCGCCGGTGTGCGCGCTGGCGCGGCGGCACGGCTCGGCCATGAGGCCGGCGGCCATCTCCGGCCACGGCAGGGCGAGCGGGCGAGCGCACGGGCTACGCGAGGAGAAGGTGAGTTCGGTAGGGTAGCTAGGCGAGGCTAGAGGGGAGAAGGAAGACGGCTTCCATGGCGGCCGAGCACGGCGGCGCCATGGCCGTCGGTGGCGAGACGCGGGGAGGCCCGACCTGTGCTCGGAAGGCGGCGCAAACTCGAGCGCGGCTTGAAGCAAGGCGAGGCGGAGTTGCGGGCACGAGGAATCAGAGAATGGCGCGGTGGTGCGGGAGCTCGACGTCGGCGGAGCTGCAGGCGCGGCGAGCGCAGAGCTTGAGCTCTCGGCTCTTGGAGGAGAAAGGAGACAGCGCGGGCGGGAGTGAGCGAGCGCACGGGGACCGGCAGGTGAAGGCGGGCGCGTGGGCGCGGGGTCAGGCCACGGCTGCCGCGCGGCGGGCGACGCCGGCACATGGTCGCCACACGGCGAGAGTTCTCTGCCGCGGTCGGCGCGTGGGCGCGTGGCGAGCAGGGGAACGGCGCGGGGCTGGGCCGAGGCGAGCGCAGCACGGGATGGCGTGAGCAGGCCGGCGCGCGAGGTGGGCCGACGTGCGCGGGTGGGTTCGCTGGCGCGCTGGGCCGGCTTCGGCAGGCGGGCCAGAAACGAGGCGGCGGCCCGATAAGGAGGGAAAACCTTTTTCAAATAAAATTTTCAAGGAATTTTTAAATGCCATCTTTCAAATATTAATTTGAGCAAGAAAATGACCTCTTTTGAAAATATACCAAAAATGAAAGTTGCTTAGAATTTAATTCTCTACAACTTTGCTTTTATGACCAAAGCTAAATTCTTTCTAGATTTTTAATTATAAAATCAAAGTCAATGTTTGACTCCAAACCCTAATTTTGGGAATTTATTTTTGAAGCCAAATTTTGAATTAATTTGAATACAAACATTGCTCCAAAAATTGAACTAAACATTGCTAGATGATTTACAATAGTAGCCAAACATGTTTTGCTAATCTAGTCAGAAAATTTAGGGCACAACAATTCTTAAACAGGTGTATGCAACATTCAGGTTTCACGCATGTTTCAGATGTTTCAAAGCAATGTTTCAATTGGTATTCACACGATTAAGCATGTATGATTTAGATGCTTGATGATGCATGATATGCGTGATTTGCAGTGCCTAAATGTAGGCATAACACCGCGGTGTTACAAGCCCTATGTTTCCAAGTTGCTAAAAAGTCATGCTTTAACATTTATTCCATATACCATTAGTCAAGTTACAAGATCATAATTTGGTTGAGCACTAGCAAAGCTACCCAATGAATATCCCATAGGAGACAAGGTATAAGTTCAACTCTAGGAAATCCTTATCAAGGTGACATAAGCAATCATGAATTAAATGCATTAAGGTGAATAGGAAACAAGGATGATCTCATGCTATACTTGCCTTGATCAAAGTGTTCCTGCTGATCCTGCTCGTCAAAGTAGCACTCTTGATCACCCACAAATTGCTCACCGTCTATACTCGATAATCACAGCAACATACAAGCATCTAGAAGCAATCATGCATAGCAAACAAAGGCTATAGATTAGAATAGTACAACAACAGCATAAAATCAAGATGAAAAGTTTGTAAAACAATTCTATGTCTCGCTATGAACACACAGACACGAAGATCACAAAAATCAGAGCTAAACGGAGAAGTTACGAATTAAACAAGATTTCCTTTAATAAAATAATAGATTAAATCTAACCTTGAATTTTAAAAGTTGAAAACATGTCTAACAGTAGGATGAACATGTAGATTACGCAATTACGAACCTAACGCAACTTGAACGGATCAAATCAGAGTTAAAATGAAGATTTTATGGCTAAAACAAGATTAGTGGAAAAACTATAAATAGATGGAACTTGATTTTAGAATTTAAATTAATAAAATTGGATTTTAAACCAAAATAGGGACTGCGGGCATGAAAACGAAGAAATACAAGGGTTCTTTAGAAAAAATGCAGGGACAGCGGGTTCTATTCTAGAAAACTTTAGGGGCTCTTTTGCAAAATAGCCAGGCGAATCGGTATGATCTATTTGGGAGCATTGGATTGAATCTAGACGGCTTAGATTAGACGGGAGGGAGAGAGGGAGTGCAGTCACCAGGGAAGGAAGCCACCGGTGGCGGCGAGAAGCTCACCGGTGTTTGTCGATTTCGATGTTCCGGGCATCATCGGACACGGGAAAAACATGGGGAGAGAGAGGATGACGACGAACTCACCAAGACCAAGAATGGAGATGGGAGCGAACCAACGACGACGCAAGGCGTGGGATGGTAGACGACGAGCTCCTACAAGGGTTTGGCATCGGCGTGTAAGCCAAAGAGAGCGAGGAAAAGAGGGAAAATAGGCTCGGCGACTTCGCAAAGCCAACGTGAAGCTTGGAGACTAGCAAATAGGGGCAAAGAAACCATGGACGACGGCGACTGTAGCGGTAGGTCGAGCTTCGTTTCCGATGAGATCCAAACAAGGGCTGCTACTGCGAGCTCGGGATGAGATAGTGGCCTGCTCTAGGGTTAGGAAAAGGCGGCAGGTGTAGGGCTGCAATTTAGATTTTTTTTATTTTTAACACTTTTTGTAAACTAATTTTAAATCTAACACTGTTTTTTTCTTTGGCTGCGTTTATTGCCATGGCGCGACAAAACGCCTGTTCCATGCCATGCATGGTGGCACGGCGGGAGGATGACGTGGCACTTCCACGTGCCACGGCCACTGACATGGCAGGAGCTGCCCGCCGCCAGGCATGGCGTGGCACTGCCGCACCCAGTCCACGGCGCGTCCCTTCGCCAGATGTCTTCTACTTGTCGTAAAGATGGTCTGTTCTCCGTTCAATGTACCTTTTTTCAAACTTTGTATCTCGCTTCTATGTCGTTGTACTTGTCCTATTAGATTTTATCTCTTGTTTCAATGCCGCTGCACATACTGTATCCCATCTTATCAATTTATCGTGACTTGACATAGCACTTCGTTGCTGAGTCTAGTTTCGTAGCCCTAAACTATATGCCATGCCGCTTTGCTCTATTACGCAAGACTGGTCATACCGTCTAATTGGAACCAACTTTTTGTAGTCTAAGACGACGTGCATGTAGATGTTGTTGTTAGTGCTGTAAACAACTACAGGTGCTGCTGCGACGCATTGAAATGAATATGAAGCAAATAAATGGAGTTTGTGCGCAAGTTGACAAGTTGCCACATAACATTTTCATTGGTTCATGAGTCTACAAGTTTCGGACGACAATATTTGTTCGACATAACTAACTAAGTCCCAAGAGTGTAAGGATCCCTTGGATGCCTCTGTCTCTTTGGATTTGTAGGCAACACATTGAGAGTGTAGCCAACATCGGTGTGGTCGCGTTGCCGATGAGTATGGCTTGTACCCTGCAAGTATATGATATGCACAATTACTTATAATCTTTATGATCGTTAGTTCATGGAGACTACATATTTAAAGAAACTACCTTTGTTACTACCTGTGAGGCTCCTTGGGTACCAAGCGGGGCACCACCTAGCTGAGACATGCTGATCTTGTACTACGGCCAATCGTCCCACTAGTGGTGCTGTATGCGGAAGCTCGGGGGTCGTCGTCATCGTCATCATCATCATCCTCGTCATCCTCGTTTGTAGGGTCCTTCCCAATGCTATGATATGGTGGTGTACACACTATGGAAATGGCACCTATCACCGACTGAGAAGAGCTGGCTGGTGTCCTCAAAGAGCCAGAAGACGTGCCACCCGACCGCGTTGGGACTGCCGGTTCCACCCAAGGAGTGTCCATGCAACTCAGCTTCTGAGCTAGCTTCCTACAGCTCCGCTTCACCTTCTGCATAAATAGACGTTAAAGTTAGTGCATTTCCCAAATGCATATACACTAAAGAAACATTTTTGGAATGGAAAAGTTTATGTTTACCTCCACAAAAGCCTCGAGAACGCCTGGCCCTAGCCCTCTAGACTCATGAAGCCAAAACGCTGCTTCGTTGGACAGCCATGACAATTGTGTGTCCATCAGGTAGATCTTCATAATGTAGCATAAGGATGTCTTTGTTGTTGTGAACCGCCATGACAATTGTGGGGTCCCACCGGGTGCGCTAGAAATGTGTGTCGACACAGAATTTTGTCCCATGCCGAGGACACACGAGCAAGCCAGAAAGGTCTGCTCGATGGAGCTAGAGATCCGCCTAGCTTCAACGCAGCGGTGGTTGATCCTGCGCACTCCTCTCAAAACGTGCCAGTCAATTTGACCCTGCAATTAACAAGGAGAGAAAGTTTATCAGTAATTAAGGGCAAAACATGCCGCTGTTGCTAGATAGTCCTGAATGTGCGGCTCTGAGAGCCGATATGAAAGGAGATCGACTAAATAGTCGATTCCAGCATATTCATAAGAATAAATCGGTTAAAGCTCATGGGGTTGTGTAAGAAGAATCGGTTATCACTCTGGATGAATATCATTGTTTAAACAAATATTGGTCAATGGCAATAAGATATTAACAATAATTAGTTCATGCTAAGCCAATGACTGCAAGTAACCGAACTCCTTTATAAAAAAACAGTTCATCATCATTCAACCATTTAATAGAGATAAATCTAATGAACATATTAGATCTCATCTATCGCTATAACCAGTGGGCATGAGGCAGAATCACGTAGGCCATAGAAACAACAATAGACTCAATGACCCTAACTTATTACTAATATCAGTGGGGCATGAGGTAGAATCATGTAGGTCGTAATACAATAATAAGATCATGGGGCTAACACATCTTTCAACCTAGCGCTACTTCAATGATCTCGTGATGTGAACTATTCGTGAAAGCGCTCGATATCGGCTAAAACAGCCGATTCAGGCATAACACACACTTAAGGTCATGCCCTCTCAGGAAAAGATCTACCAAATAACGATCCCCACTCCATGGTGCTAACAGTGGGGTGCGAGCAGAATCACACAGGCCGTGATAACGAGCCATGGAATAGTTTTCGCTAGCCAATAGATCTACTCAAGATCAAACATGCCTTAACCGCATGCTATGCACGATCAAGATTGATGTAAAACAACCAACAAAACATAACTCATCATTTAAAGTGCAAATTAGATTAGTTTATATTAACAAACAATGGGTTAACAAAGATATAAGGCTGATCTAGATCAATCCCAATCGGGTGAAGTGATATTGTTGTAATTAAGTAAATAATAGAAGCAACAAGCAATATCGGTAACTTAATGAATCTATCTGATGGAACGCCGCCCTTAGATAGAGCCGATAACTTGACCTTAATCTAGTTTGAACAGTAGAGGTCAAACAGATCGATGCAGCCATACTTGAACTAGACAAGAGTCGGTAACTAACTTATACCAGAGTCGTAGTGGAGGTTGATCGGATCGATGCAGCCGTACGAATAGAGGTATAAGTCATGATGGTACTTACAACAAGCAATGGAGGTCGACCGGATCGATACAGCCGTACTTGATGAAGAACTCACCGAGATCTACTCTACTCCTACTCCTAAGGGGTGGCTGGAGCCGAAAAAAGTAAATAACTGGTATTTGATTGATTGTGTGTCTTTTACAATAGTCGGGGTTTGGTATTTATACCCGGAGCCTAAAAACGAATCCTATCGAGTACGACTCAGTACAATCTTTGGTACAAAGAAAACATTCCTATTTTAAGATAACTTGGACTCTAATCTTTCCCCTTTTATAGAGTCTGATATATATCTTCTCGATGCCAATCATCTCATCATCGTTATCTGCTGACGTCATTCGGAGAGAACCGATCCTAGTGTCGCATTTGACCCGGTAGACATCAATCCTTACTCAATCAACTCCTTGATTGGCACAATCTTGGAAGCCTATGAGTTCCCATGCGCTTCTCTCAAATTTTGGTGTAAACACATGCCTCGCAATTTTGGGATAAAATGATTTTATCCCAAAATTCCAGTTCATTGGTTTACCATGCCGCCACTGTACTATCCTGAGATATATGCACGACTCCTGACTTTCCAACCCGAGTTTTATATAACATCCCAACAGTATCTTTTGCAACCCACTTGGCCTATTCGCTTTCTCCTTCTTCCTCAAGCCAACTTTAACAGCCAACGCCGTCATCGCTAAGGCCCCAAACCCAACCAAACCATCTATTCTAAAAAGCCATCATCCAAGCGATCCTCGCTAGATTCAAACCAATTTTTGACTATGATGGCAACCATCGACCACGTCCCTGAGGTATGTCTCCAAGTTTCCATTCTCCAATTATCGGCCGCTACCTTGTATTTCTTTTCTTCTCAAACTTATTTTGTCCGATTTCTTAGGAAATGAGGAATGAAATCTTGATTCCATCAGCCATTTCCCCCAATATCTATTTTCTTGGGCCTATGGGTGATCCCAATCCATCCAATTTCATTCACTAAGAAACCAACCAAATCCCCTTCAAACAATCTGCAGTGGATTTGTCCTCTTGGAATACCAAAACTCTCTTTAGAAATTAGCCAAAGATGTCTAAGGGATGGAGAAATTGGTTCCGTAGGGTGTCTGAGAAAAAGGGTGGAGATTGGGAACTTTATGATCTAAATCAATACTTGACTCTTTCATTGTCCGAGATGGAGAGGAACGACTCACTTCTGATTGCTGCATCTAATTTCTGGTCCAATGCCCTGAATGCTTTCATCTTTGGTCACGGCCCAATGACCATCACTCTGGCTGATGTTTACATGTTGACTGGCCTCATAATAACTAGATCAATGCAGCCTTATGAGTACTTGAGTGCTGGCTCCAAGAAATTAGCCAAAATAGCAGACTACATAGGAAGGGCTGGTTACATTCTGAAACCATGTTGAAGATGGATCAGCTGTCAGCGAAAGGGAATATGTGGCCTTTTCTGAACATGTGGTTGGAAAGATTCATTTTCTACGGGTCATCTTATGGTCCAACCCACAATCACAAACTCATGGCGAAGCACCTAGCATTAGGCAAGGATATCCCTCTTGGAAAATATCTGCTAGGAGCTACTTATCATCTAATGTACCAGGTGGCTGCCCAATTACTGAAGAATGAACCAGTGCATACTGTCAGTGGCCCCTAGTGGCTAATACAACTATGGCTTAACTTGTATATGCATAAGTTTATGAGGCCTGATCTCAAAAGTCTGAGTTTCCCTTCTTCCCATTTTGATGAGGAATATAGAGGTGAAGAAGGAAGAACTCGACAGTGCATGAGCTATGGTGAGGCTGCATTGGCCATAACAATTGATTTTGATATTGGCCATCTCTTCAAGAAGTTTTACAGAGGATTTGGTGTGGACTTCCTAGCATGGATACCATATGATGATGAGAATGATGAGCTGGCCTTCCCATTCAAGTTTTGCTTTGAGTCAGGTTGTTCGGACAATGTGGCGGCTACAATCTTCAATTCTTTCGTCAAGCCCGGTGTTCTTCCAGCCGAGTTTCATCATGGCCGTGGCAAAAAGGCTATAGGCTCTTTCATTCTAGGCAACCTCCCAACATATGAATTTTACAACCCATCCTTTGTAGCTCATCAGTTTGGTTTCTGCCAATTGCCTCCTCAGCTATTCTTTAAGAACACACTGAAGCCATGGGAAGATATCAGTGAAGTACTAGAAGCTGGAAGAGTTTTTTAGCTGGAATCAGATCTTCCTTCCCTTTATTTGCACGATTGGATAAGAGTCAGTCTCTCTTCTACTCTCTTCGACTCCTGGTGGCAAGAATGGCGTTCCCATCTTTTCTGTTGATCGATCCACCCTTTGTGTATAGCCCTGGATGGAGAATTTGCTTCGGACGGAGAGGTAATTTGCTATTTCACTTCAAGAAAACTGCTTGATGAATTCCACTATTAACCATCCTAACTAACCTTTTTAGGATGTTGAATTTGATCCTTTGAGCTTGGATAGGAAGGGGCGTCCCATAGATTACCAGCCACCATGCCTAGTTTCGAGAATGGGATCGGCTGCGCCTTCCCTAAAGAGATTGATGAAAACTCCTGCTACCCCCATAATTGTGACATATCAATCTTCAAAGCACAAGGTGGTCCAAGGGGCAACCCAGAAAACCACTACTAGGAAGAGACTCCATAGAACGAGACCATCAACTGTTCAGGTAAACAATTCATCCCCTTCTAAAAATAATATTCACTTGCTGACTTCGTCTTTTCACAGCTATCGAGCATTGCATCCCAACCTGCTCTGGGTGCGGAACTGCTATCGCAGGTGTTTGACTCAGCACCAACTGAACTCCCATCGATTGTTCCATGAAAGGAGCCGATCTCGGTTGAAATAACCAATACTTCCGCAACAGCAGAAAATGTGAGTTTCATCTTCGATGCTTACCGGGGTATTTTCTTTAACTTCTTTCATTTAGTCTTTTACCCTTCATCTGACTTCTTGCTATGCCAGATACTTCCTAACGAAACACCTATGCAAGATCGAGAGCCTAATAGTCCACTCAACGATCCTATCGACATTGAAGGTGGTCTTGTTGTCGTCAAGACTTAGACTGTTGATTCCCCAGTCTAGCAAACAACTGATGGTGAGGGAGTTATTTGCTCAATTGGTGTAATAGAACTGACCAAATTATAAGAATGTAAGTACAAAAACAATCACCGAAGTGGTTAGATTCCTGTACTTAAGCTCCCATAATCCCGGTAGTCCGGAAATCATGAAGGATTTCAAACAACTCCTGACATACAAACCAAGACCGTAGTGATTCAACACAACACATCATTCGTTACAACATTTCACAAGTGGCATTTGGATTACATCCATCAGAGTTCAAATAAAATATTACAAACCAAGTTCAAATTTGTGGAAGCAACATAGTTTAGTACATAACTTCATAGTTTCAAATACATTGCTAGATCTTAGTCATGTCCCACAAAAGCATCTTTAGGTACGAGAACTAGGAGAGACCATGCCCAACGGTCTAGTCTTCATCCCCAGCCAGGAGAAGGCAATACTTGCAGCAACCAAAGTAGAACTGGTCATCTACAACAGGTGGGAGATAAACCCTGAGTACGAGAAGGTACTCAGCTAGACTTACCCGTCAAAACCAGAAATAAAGAACACCAAGGGTCATGCAAGGCTTATGAGGTGGGCTAGCTTGACACAGTTGCATAAAAGAGCTTATGAATATAGTGACCAATTTAAACTTAGCATCAAGCTTATCATTATTTACATGTCCACTAGATTAGCACCTGTACTAGAGCACTCACTTATTAGGAGCAATCAATATTAACCATAGCAGGTATAATAAGGCTGTCATCATCATATCATCATTCCTGAACCATTATGTTATTTAGTGTATCTACTTTGGAGATAAGCCCATCAAGTTCTCACTAACCGGTGAGAGACGGCAACTCAAATCGAATTACAACTCAGCTGAGGGGGTATTCCTAACTCTCACCCTAGCATACTTTGCAAGGGTAGCCGTGGGTCACCTTTGGGACAACTCAGGAACCAAATTCACGGGTTCGATCAGCGCCAACACTCTCAGGGATTACCCTTCTACCAGGACGATCAGGACTATTAACTCACCTACCTTTGGACTCACGCCTATGGCTCCCTTCCGAGGTGTACTTTATACTTATCGACTCCTGGCCTAAGGTGAGATACTCGGCTTCGTGGTCGGTCTCCAGACCCGGCCAACTAAGAGAGAGGCATGCGTTCAACATGAATAGGAAAGGCTCCAAGATTCGGTCCTTAAGCGACACAGACGGAGTCACTGCAAACCGGCAAGCCTCTGCCCGATCTTCAATTCAAATTAAGACAGGTTCTTTTCCACGATAGCAAATACAGCCAACCATGCCATATGTATATCCCTATAGCTCGCAGGTGATAGGAAATCACCTGACTTCTACCGCGTTTAAGCAGGGCTAAGCACTACACGAGACTGAGCTACATAGGATTCAGGGTATCAATATCTGGACAAGGATTGGATAACCAATGCAGCGAGTGTTTGCATCCAACACCTAAACTTAATGCAACAATATATATGTAACAATAATACTTTAATTGCATTTTAGAAGTTAGGAGGCTTAATATGCTCCGGGGCTTGCCTTTCACAAAGTTGCACGGACGGTGATCCGGGCACTCAACGGTGACCTCGTCTGGCACTTCTCCCGAGGGTTGCACCTCCTGAACCTCCGGTGTTGGCTGCTGCTTCTCCCCGCTCGGTTCCTTGAATTCCAGCAGTGTCACTCCTTCCGGTACACCTATTGCATGCCGATGCACAAGATAAATATCATGGATGCATAAGGAATGACATGATGCTCATGATGAATGGATCACAGTAAGTGTTTAACGAAAACATCACTGGACACTCGTTTACCGATTAAGAATAGCTCTATTCAAATCACTTTTAAAACATGTATCTAACTTAACTCGAAGAACAAGATCAACTTATCTAACTTGCATAACCTAAGATAAAGATGCTCATCTTCAGTTAAAGGCCTAACACCTAAGAACATTACCACAAGCTTAGGAATAGTAAAGGCATACTTAAATCAACAGTTAAGGTTTCATATGCAAACAAGTAGTTCCTTAATTCAATCACAACAAGAGTTCTACAAATTCAAATGACTTGCAAGAGGACATTCTGGAAAGCTTATGAAATTCTCTACAAATCATTTGTAAACATCAAAGCATGATTCTTAAGTTAACCAAATCGAATTAAAGTAAACATAGAATCTATCCAGAAATGGCAAGTTTACTAAATTAAATATTTAGTGATGCTGCCAAAGCATAATTGGACCAAACCAAGTTTACCAACTTGTTGTGCATACCAGAGGAACATCAGAAAGTATAGTGACAACTTCTAAATAAATTACTTAATGTCCTTTTCTAATTTATTTAGTTAATTAGGTGATTAAAGCAATATATAGTAAAACTATACAGAAAAATCTACAAAAATTACAGTAGCCACCTCATGCTTCACATACACTACCCTAAAATTTTCAAAGCAATTGGACAAGCAGAACTTGCTATATCAAAAATAACAGATGGCAGGTCTATTTCTAGCATAATTGGGAAACCCTATTGAAAAGTGTCAAGCAACAGATTTCACATTTTTCCTAGTATCATTCTAGCATAAGAATAGCACTCACCAAATTTTACCTTTACTGGATCTATAGAAAAATTATGAAAATTCACACAAGATCCATCTATGCAAACAAGAGAATTACCTAACTCCTACATACAGTGTCCAAAATGTATGAAAATTTAATTACAAGCTATTCATGATATGAGCAGTACACCATAAACATTTCATGCCATTTGGAGCTACACAGAAAAAGATATAATTACCCCTATTTCCCACATGATTAAAAGAGATAATTAGCAACTCCATTTTTCATAACAGAACATGGCATAAATTATATTTTTAATATAAACTAGACATTACCAAGGACTCAACAAATTTGGAACCACATTATTTGGATCTACCAACCAAGAGATATACATTTTTGAATATGTACGCAAATCTGTGAAAAAGAATAAAACAAAATAAAATGGAACCCTAACTAGCTACTGGTGGGCCGGCCCAGAAAAACACGGCGGCCCACGATGCACGCGCCAGCACACGGCGCGGCCCAAGAACACGGCGCGACCCATGGCCGGCTCCCGCCTGCGCGTGGCTGCTGACAAGCGGGCCCCGCTAGTCAGAGAGACAAACAGGGGAGGGGAGAAGAACGACGGTGGTAGCTCGTCGCCGGTGGCAGCTCCGGCGAGGCCATCGGTACCAGCGTGTTCACCTCACCCATGCGCACCTAGGGGTACCATCAATTGTGGCTATTACGGTGGCTAGGGGAACTAGCGACGGCCATGGCGGCGCACGGCCACGGGTTGGCCAGCTCCGGCGAGGTCCAGCCCCGTAGGGCGCAGCTAAGCTCGGTACGAGCTTCAGGAGGTCACTACCATGCTACCCAAGCAAAGAGAAGGGAGGGGAAAGCCTCGGTGGTAGTTGGTCGCGTGAAGCGCCAACTCCAGCGAGGTCCCGTCATGGCGGCGATGGTGGAAACGGCAAATGTGCCCTTACCAAGACCCAATCGGCACGGCTAAGAGGTGGAGGAGATAGCGGAGAACACGGTGGAGCTATTGACGAGCTGGCCAACACGTTTTTGCGGTGGCGAGCAAGCTAGGCGACGGCGAAGCTCGGTCGGCAACGGTGAAGCTGCTGCGGCTCTGTTGCTACGTGCGGTGGAGGCGAAGGAATGGAGAAAATGGACTGTGAACCGGTCGGCAGGCGCATGGGGTGCTCATGTCGTGGTCGGCCATGCCAGGGCGTCTGCGGCACATGGTAGCGCGATCAGGCGACCGGCGATGCATGGCGTACACGTGGCCGTCGAACTCTGAACCTGTCAAACACTGTAGCTTGTCTAAAACTCGATTCAGTTTTCAAATGAACCGACTGAGAGGCGAAGTTGATAGCATTTGATCTCTTAGACCGTGACGAATTAGTGGAAGTAATTTATATGAAAGTTGTAGAGCTATGGTAGGGCTACAACTTTGATTTAGAAATCAATAGCTAATTCACCCTGGATCATGAGTTGTATCAAGCCAAAGTTGGCTCAATCAAACTGAAACTGCATTTAGGACTTAGAAAAAAAATTTAGTGTTGAATCAACCTTCAATAATGACTTGTGGGCCCTTTTTGAACATGTTCTAGCCATTTTCATGAGATGGTCATATTGAGACTTTTGTTCCTTGATAAATTGGCTACAACTTTGGTAAAGGGTGCACATCCCTGCAAGGTTTCTAGGTTGGACTTTTTAATTAGTCAAACAGAGTCACTCTAGAGGTCATTCGAAAGTCAAACCTCCACCTAGAGGGCAATTTAGTCATTTTGGTCCACATGAACAATGTCCCATCAATTACCCTAAGTGTAGTTAAGGTGTATTAGACCATAATTAACCACTCTACACAAGTGCTACACCAACTTCTAAGTATCACATGTGATGAAACAACAAAACACTCAATTTACCCTAATGTTGCAATTCCATGTTTCACATGTTTCATGACTTTGTTGTAATTTTAAACTTGTCATATTACTACCATGTTGCCATGTTTCAAGGTATGAGAAACTCATGTTGCATTCACATGTTGCACTAACTACCATTCACAATCAATCAAGTATGAAACAAACATAATTGAGAATGTTGCATATACATGTTTCAGTAACAATGACATGATGAGGTACATGATGCACATGTTTATGAAATGAGATGCAATTTTGTGTGAGCCAAACACCTAGGGTGTTACAATTGGTCTCTCTATAGTAAACATGAACTAAAAATCTTCTGATGTTTGCAGATGCTGATGTTGAGATTTCTGAGCTGATCCAACCAGATATTACTGGTGTATCGTCAGATGTTCCTTCCCTTCAGATAGAAGCTATCACAGAAAAGGTACTATATCTCATTTTACTTGTTCATTCTATTATAAACTGATCCGATCCTTCTAATCAAGTTTTCCCTTACACATAGACACTCAATTCTCTAGCCTAGAGCTACTCTTTCAATCTTAAGGAATATTTTGATGAAGATGAGATCAGATCGTCAACCACTTCCTCTAGCGAAGCTCTGCCGGAGGAGACCAGAATCGGCTAAGAAATATATTGCCAATATTTGAGAGGAATATAGCTAATTTGGTCCAAGATACTGATTCAACGTAGAGAGTCTTCTTGGCTATTAAGGGTGATTCATCCCTAGCTCTCTCTGGAGTCTTGTCATCTTTGTCTATCTTTGAAGATCAGGCTTTGAAGGTGAAAAAGACTCAGAGAAATTTGTCCAATCATGAAGCCCTACTGGCCAGGGGAAACTCCAACAGGCAAGAGGCTAAAGAGCTAGTACAGTTGATTGATGACTTGAAGAACTCCTCCCTCAACACCGATCCAGAGTTGTCCCAATTGGAAATCAAGCGTGCAGAACTTGAGAAGGAGCTGGAAAACATGAAAGCTACCATTGATCATCTCAAGTCCACTCTGGCCCAAATACCTGATGCCATCAAATAGAAGAAACAGGCACTATTGGCCAAGGTGAAAGAAGGCAAAGCCATCCAAAGCAGCCTTGAGAGCACTCCTAGAACAGCCAAAGAATATGAGCAAAAGATTACAGAAGCTGATGCTATCCAGCTAGAAGTACTAAAAGGCATCCAGGATGTCCTAAACCTATAATCTATATGTTAACATGTGTCTCATGTAGGATCAATGATAACCATATTTTTGTTGCCTTGTTGTATTTCTCATTTCGGCTAAAGAGCCGATTTGAGAACAGACGACTTCATATTTCCAATCTCAATCCAATTAAGTCTGAAACCCTGGCTTTATCAAGAGAGCCCTTCGATTTTTTCTTCCCTCAGTCGCCCAACGCCGTATTCTCATTGGCATTAGTGAAGTGGCGCTTTGCCTTCTATTAATTGTGGTTGCCTTTTGTGCGCCCCTAGGCATCCGCCTCTTCGCTTCATGTCTTCAAATACCAGCCGATGGCTTCAGCCTCGAACACATCTCCACTCACAATTGTTCCTTTGCTCTTCTCTGCTTGCCGAAACCCTATAGCAGTTTTCTTTCTTCCTTCCATAGATCTAATCATCCTTTAGGGCTGGCGAGGACAACCAAGGCAAACGCACGGCGAAGGTCTCGGAGGAGAACATGCCGATGAACCAGCGTCTCCAACGCATGAGGTGAGATTGACATTTCTTTTTTATGATGAAGAACTGTTCTGACTCGCCTATAGGTTTGTTGTGAATGATAGTCTTCATCCCCTTCCTAGGGCCGGCAAGCCCTCCAATGTGGCATCTTATGTGTCCTCCTCATCGTCGGATTCCTCTGACTCGTACAATGGTGACGATGCCCGACGCTTCCTCCGAGAGTGGAGGGTGGCCTAGAACCGCTATTTCGAGGTGACCCGAGGTAATGGCCAGCATGAGATCTATCTCAGGGTCTCTCAAATGGCCCTTCATGCCACCGAAGAGGAGGCCAATGCCGTTCAGGCATGGTTGGCCAAATCCGACGCCATGATGGCAGGTAAGACGAACCCCAGGAACGCTTTTACTTTGATTTCAATTGTCTTTATCTTGATAGTCTTTTTGTTCCTATGATTGCCAGCCCTGATGGTGTAGTTGGAATCTCTACAACTGGTGGCAAATGTGGCTGCAGATGCCATCAATGCTCGGGGTTCCCCTATTGACGCTCACCTCTGAGACATCCCAGCTTGTGTTCGGGTGATCGCCCTCCACGGCATTTGTCATGGTGCTGCGGTGGCGCTACCCACGGCACAAGTCCAAACTAGGTACGAGCTCCACGCCATGGAGACTGGTTTCCCAATGGGCGACAACCCGGAGGAACATGAGGATCTTCTTGAAGAATTTGTTATGGCAGCGGAGGCCATAGTAGACATCACATCCACCCAGGATGTGGTGAACAAGGTCTTTGACTAGATTGTATATAGGGTAATTTGATGAACAAAGACTCCTGTTCTTTTCATGAATGTGTCTCAGTGCAATGCTCTTGTGTATGACTGTTTTTGCTTTTTGTTTTTGCTCTATAGGTGATACATATCGTATCGGCTTTTATTGTCTTTGAAGATTTTCATTTTTTGAACTAGAGGCGATACCCTCCTAGTACCGGCTATTAGAGCCGAGAACGAATCGGCTATCAAATGTTGATCAGATGTTAGGATAACTCCCTTTAAATATTTTGCCATAGAACTTTTCATACCAAAGGTTAGACGATTGAACAATCAAGAGCAAGCATTTCGGTAAGTGCAACAAAACTTTGTTTAAGAAATCCATCGATTCTGATCCACGCTTAGGATTCCATTTAGCATTCATACGCCAGCCTAAACCCATACTCAGAACTAATGCTTATTTTCCTTTATTCCAATGGCTGACGTGAAACCGTGACTATTCACTAAAGCAAACTTTTTGAGCAGATCGCTTGCATCAGCTGTTGGCTTTCATTGCTGATCTTAATGAAACCTCCTTCCCATAACTTGCCAGAAAAGCATTCAAAGTGTCCTAGTTCCCAAAAGATTGGATCGGCTGTTGCGATGCTCATAGATTCATCAGCGCGAACCACATCAACATCATCTCCATGCCACTGAATCAAACACTGATGCATGGTCGATGGCACACAACAATTCGCAAGAATCCAATCATGACCGAGGAGCAAACTGTATGACCCTTTTCCATCGATGATGAAGAATGTGGTAAGCAGAGTCTTACTTTCGATTATCAATTCATCATTTATTGCCCCCTGGGTCTTAGATGTATTACCTCCAAAATCCTTAAGCATCATGTCAGTATCCATCAGATCTTCTGGCCCTTTGCCAAGTTTACGAAAAGTGGTGTAAGGCATAAGATTGACAGAAGCACCTCCGTCCACCAACATCTTGTTCATTAGTTTCCCATCAACAAGACCTTTCACATATAAAGCTTTTAAGTGCCAATGCTTGACTGGTTTATCAAATATTGCTTGTTGTACAACCGTTCACTTGGCAACTATCTCCTCATATTCTGATTCATCAAAATCCAAATAAACTTCTTAATCTGCCAGAGCTCTGAATTCTGATGGCAACAGAAAAGCTATTTGGATATTAGCCGATGGTCGATTTCTATCGGCTGTTTGCTTGGTACACCATACTTGAGGTTTACCGGATGCCTGGGCCTATTTTATCTCTTTATTTCTTAGGCGTTGCACCCTTCTCTTCTGGCTTCTTGTTAAACCTCCTGGACACCATTGGCCTTCCTACCAAACATATTCTCTTTCGTTGCCTTCTTCTCACAATCAGCCTAGTCTTGGTCAACAACTTGCTTTCCAAGCCAATCATGAACACTTTTATTTTTTAAGCGTCGATCCATGTTATTATGATGATATGCATCTTGAGTATGGATAGACCGGCGGTTGGTTTGAGATTGCCTAAACTCCCAATACTGATTGCTGCATTCTAGACAGTCATATCTGGTAGGCAACTTCAAATCTTCATTCCAGCAATGTCTGAAGAAAGGACAATCCCAATGTGATTCGGCTTGTTTCCTTTCATACCTCTCTCTTTCCAGATGATGCTGGTATTCTTGATCCTTTAACCAACGCTGATAATCCTTTTCCTTCTGCCGCTACCACTTATTTAATAGAATTCAAGATGTAACTCACGGCTTTGTCATCCCTGCTTTTGACATTCCTCCCTACTTATATTGGCTCTTTTGCTCATCGTGATGTCTTTTAATTTCCCTGTATTCATCAGCCAATATTTGTATCTTGGGATCGACTGTTCTAGCTTCTTTTGATTTGGTTGATGTTAGGACCTTAGTCTTTCCTTTGAGTAGCCTAGCATCAACCATGTTTTGATCTCTTGGGAAAGGATTATCATCAACTTTCATTTTCTGAGGCGTATTAAATTTGAGCCTCCCCTGCTGAATAGCCTTTTGTATATGCTGCTGGAAAATTCTGCATTCATTGGTGAAATGAGAAGTAGCATTATGGAACTTATAGAACTTCTTATTCTTCAACTGATCAGGGGGCAACATAACATGACCATCAGGCAACTTGATCTACCCTTTCTCAAGCAAGAAATCAAAGAGCTTGTCTGATTTGGTGATATCAAAGTCATAGCTCTCCTCGATTCTTTTTCCCTAAGGATTTGGTACCATTACTGTCTTCTTGCCCCAATTCCATTCAGCTACAGCAACCTCTTCTTCTTCTTCATCATCTTCATAGCTGTTATCGACTGAGTATGGATTGTAAGCCTCGGCCACTGTGGTATTTTTCTGAAATCAGGTATCTCTACGTATACTCTGGAATTGGCTATTGAGCGCTGCCACTTGTTGAGCCAATTGACCCAAGTTATCAAATTCTTATCCTAGCAGCTTCTCTTTCCACATTGACAGCATTCCTTGAACGGCTAAAGCAGCTAGTTGATCATCAGCCAAGTTTAAGGAGAAGCACAAGTTCCTAGTTTCTCGGAACCTCTGAAGAAATTTAGTGTCTGATTCATTAGTCTTCTGCCTTATAGTTGTCAAATTGGTTATCTTCTTTTCCCTGGTCCTAGTATAAAAATATGTATGAAACTTCTTCTCTTGGTCAGCCCAATTGGCAATGGAATTGACTGGCAATAATGAAAACCAAGTGAAGGCTAGCCCTGATAGGGACAAGAAGAAGAAATGAACTCGATGGGCATCCTCAACTGATGCTTCGCCCAATTGTGTAAGATACTAACTGACATGTTCTATTGTGCTTGTACTGTCTTGGCCAGTGAACTTAGCAAATTTCAGAAGCTTGTAATTTGTGGGAAGAGCGACCAAATTATACCATTTTGGATATGGGCATTTGTACGAGAAGGTCAACCCTTTTGGCTTCAGACCAAACTAATTCTTCATCATCTCGGTCACCTTCAGCAGCAACTCGTTAGCATTTGAATTTGGATTTCTCTGTACTTGCTGTCCCTTCTATGGATTGAAATCCCGTGTGCCATGATACCCTGGATTCGGGATCATGTGAAGGGTGTTATAATCTGTGCCATAGTGATAACCCTATGGAATTTCCATCTACTGGGTCCTTTGCTGGCTTGCTGCTTGAAGTCTCTGATTATAGACATAAGGATCTATATCTCTACGGATCCTTTAAATTGATGGTGCTATTTTTTGAGCCGACGATGGTATGTGGCCTGATGTGCCAAAATTGATCATCTGGTTCTAACCTTGCCCCGCTGGCTATTGCACATGCTGTACTGGCGGTCCAGGATTATACTGTATTTGATTCGCAGTAGTACCTTGAGCTTGTTCAGATGAACCCTGAACTGCCTAGACATCACCATTACTAGCTGGTGCTGCTTCTTGATGGCTGGTACCGACTTGATTAGTCCCTTGGGTCGATGGATCTGGAATGTTGTAATAAGTCAACCCAACTTGACCAACTGGAAACCCATGAATCGCTTCTTTCATGGCGTTGTTGAATGTATCCAAGAAAGCTTCATTCTGGCTTGATATGGCATCACGAACAGATTTGTCTACAACTTCTGTAAGAAACACATGTCTTCAGCTTCAGTTGTATCTGTCTACCCGTGTAATAGAACTCTTGGTAGTGGAAATTTCTGAATAATTGTGTTGTCACATGTTTTGGTGTAGGACAACAAGCATTTATTCTGAAACTCTTCTATAGTTTTGCTGATGACACCTTTATCTCCATCAGGTAGATCTTCATAATGTAGCATAAGGATGTCTTTGTTGTTGTGAACCGCCATGACGATTGTGGGGCCCCACTGGGTGTGCCAAAAACGTGTGTCGACATGGAATTTTGTCCAATGCCGAGGACACATGAGCAAGCCGAAAGGATCCGCTCGATGGAGCTAGAGATCCACCTTGCTTTAGCGTAGGGGTGATCGATCCTGCGCACTCCTCCCGAGATGTGCCAGTCAATTTGACCCTGCAATTGACAAGGAGAGAAAGTTTATCAGTAATTAAGGGCGGAATATGCCGGTGTTGCTAGACAGTCCCGAATGTGCGGCTCTGAGAGCCGATATGAAAGGAGATCGACTAAATAGTTGATTCCAGCATATTCATAAGAATAAATCGGTTAAAGCTCATGGGGTTGTGTAAGAAGAATCGGTTATCACTCTGGTGAATATCATTGTTTAAACAAATATTGGTCAATGGCAATAAGATATTAACAATAATTAGTTCATGTTAAGCCAGTGACTGCAAGTAACCAAACTCCTTTATAAAAGAAACAGTTCATCATCATTCAACCATTTAATAGAGATAAATCTAATGAACATATTAGATCTCATCTATCGCTATAACTAGTGGGGCATGAGGCAGAATCATGCCGGCCATAGAAACAACAATAGACTCGATGACCCTAACTTATTACTAATATCAGTGGGGCATGAGGCAGAATCATGTAGGCCATAATACAATAATAAGATCATGGGACTAACACATCTTTCAACCTATCGCTACTTCAACGATGTCGTGATGCGAACTATTCGTGAACGCGCTCGATATCGGCTAAAACAGTCGATTCAGGCATAACGCATAGTTAAGGTCATGCCCTCTCAGGAATAGATCTACCAAATAACAACCTCCACTCCACGGTGCTAACAGTGGGGTGTGAGGCAGAATCACACGGGCCATAGAACAGTTTTCACTAGCCAATAGATCTACTCAAGATCAAACATGCCTTAACCGCACGCTATGCACGATCAAGATTGATGTAAAACAGCCGATAAAATATAACTCATTGTTTAAAGTGTAGATTAGATCAGTTTAGATTAACAAACGATGGGTTAACAAAGATATAAGGCCGATCTAGATCAATCCCAATCGGGCGAAGTAATATTGTTGTAATTAAGTAAATAATGGAAGCAACAAGCAATATCGGTAACTTAATGAATCTATCCGAAGGAACGCCACCCTTAGATAGAGCCAATAACTTGACCTTAATCTAGTTCGAGCAGTGGAGGTCGATAGGATCGATGTAGCCATACTTGAACTAGACAAGAGTCAATAACTAACTTATACCAGAGTCGCAGTGGAGGTCGACCGGATCGATGCATCCATATGAACAGAGGTATAAGCCATGACAGTATTTATAGACAAACAGTGGAGGTCAACCGGATCGATGCAGCTGTACTTGCTGAAGAACTCACCGAGATCTACTATACTCCTACTCCTAAGGGGTGCCCGAAGTCGAAAAAAGTAAATAACTGGTATTTGATTGATTGTGTGTCTTTTACAATAGCCGGGGTTTGGTATTTATACCTTGAGCCTAAAAATGAATCATACTCGAGTATGACTCAGTACAATCTTTGGTACAAAGAAAACATTCCTATTTTAAGATAACTTGGACTCTAATATTTCCCCTTTTGTAGAGTTCGATATATATCTTCTCGATGCCAATCATATCTCGTCATCGTTATCTGCAGACGTCATTCAGAGAGAACCGATCCCAGTGTCGCATTCGACCCGGCAGACATCAATCCTTACTCAATTGACTCCTTGATTGGCACAATCTTGAAAGCCTGTGAGTTCCCGCGCTCTTCTCCCAAATTTTGGTGTAAACATATACAATGTGATAATAGATACAGCGAACCTGAGAGAACTTGAAACTCTTTGGGACACATTTTACTTGGGCTAATAATTTGCATGTCCCTACCTTTGAGAAGTTAGACAGGGTCCTTCGTACAACAGAGTGGAAGTTAAAATTCCTGCAAACCACGGTACAAGCACTATCCAGAGAGATTTAGATCACACTCCTCTTTTCTTAATACGAGTGAGCCTGCTATGTTAAATAGTGCTCCCTTGTTTAAGTTTGAATTAGGATTACTATTGCGTGATGGTTTTTTTATCTTGTTAAAGAAATTTGGATGGATGTGCATGAAAGCCACACACCATTAGAAAGGTGGCAGGTAAAAATTAGACACCTGCGCCAATACCTAAGGGGATAGGCTTAAAATGTAAGTGGTGTTTACAAAAGAGAGAAATAAATATTATTGAACAAGTTAGATGAATTAGATAAAATGGCTTAATTGTCATAGTTAAAGGATAATGAATTAAATTTAAAGCATGTTTTTAATGATAGACTAGCTCAATTGCTGAGAAAAGAGGAATTAAAATGGTATCAAAGAGCAAAGGTATAAAATCATTAAAAGGTGATGCTAATACCAAGTATTTGCATCTGGTGGCCAATGGGAAACATAGGAAAACACTTATGTTCAAGTTGGAGCAGGAGGAGGATGTAATATGTGGTGATGTAGAACTTAAGAAATAAATCACCAAGTGTCACACCCGATTTTAAGGATAAAATGAAATGCAAAATCTTATGTGCGCCCAGAGATTAGTCACACACATAAGCCGACAAATTCTAAATAGTATCATCACAAGTGTTTATTACATCACGAAGAATAAGACATAATCTTCACATAAATGTAGCGAAAGTATAAAGAAAGATCTCTCGTGGCAGCTCCATATCACAGGGACGTCAACTGGTTGACCACAAGTCTAGTAATCCTCAGGAAAGTCGTCATTACCATAGCCATCTGTTACCCATCCAGGATTTTTATCCAAATAATAAAAATAATCAAGCGTAAGTACGTGTCGTACTCAAAAAGTGTAGCATAGGGTTCATGAGGCTCAAAAAGGTATGGCTCGGGTTTAACATCAATTAGCTTTTAGTTGTCAAAATTTTAGCATGTGAGTAGCAACAAGTTGTCAAAATTTCCCATAATAAACTCATGATCATGTAATATGAATAATGAAGAGCAAAAACATATAATCATTAGTGCTCATCTATTCCGTAAATGTTCCAAGGTCGCTCGTGACCGTGAGCACGGCCGATATACCAGTTTTACACTCTTCAGAGGTTGTACACTTTCACTATGAGTCGTGACACCCATATGCCCTGGTTAATTACTACCAAAACACTTCCAAGGTGAGCAGGCAGGGTTCACTATGAAGCCTTTCAAATGTTCGTCTAACAAGTTAGGGCCATTAGATTTACTCGGCAAACAGATATAGGAACCCCCTATCGAATGGCACAATTCCATCACGGCTATACACATAAGAGTAGAGGCTGTCCTATACCCGATTCGTCAAGCCATTCTTACGCAAATAAAGGTAACCACTAACAAGCTAGAAAAGGTCCGCATACTAAGCTAAAGACAGAGTCATGTAGCCCTCACAGCTGTACTATAAGTCCTGGATGATCACTTACAGATAAGTCCTTAGGGAGAGGAATCTAAAGCATCTAGAAAGTAGCTAAACACTCCAGTCCCCTGTTTCCAAGTTGCTAAAAAGTCATGTTTTAACGTTTATTGCATATACCATTAGTGAAGTTATAAGATCATAATTTGGTTGAGCACTAGCAAAGCTACCCAATGCATATCCCATAGGAGACAAGGTATAAGTTCAATTCTAGGAAATCCTTATCAAGGTGACACATGCAATCATGAATTAAATGCATTAAGGTGAATAGGTAATAAGGATGATCCCATGCTATACTTGCCTTAATCAAAGTGTTCCTGCTGATCCTATTGGTCAAAGTAGTACTCTTGATCACCCATAAATTGCTCACCGTCTATACTCGATAATCAAAGCAACATACAAGCATCTAGAAGCAATCATGCATAGCAAACAAAGGCTATAGATTAGAACATTACACCAACAGCATAAAATCGAAGCTAAAACAGAGAAGTTACGAATTAAACAAGATTTCCTTTAATAAAATAATAGATTAAATCTAACCTCAAATTTTAAAAGTTGAAAACATGTCTAACAGTAGGATGAACTTGTAGATTACGCAATTACGAACCTAACGCAACTTGAACGGATCAAATCGGAGTTAAAACGAAGATTTTATGGCTAAAACAAGATTAGTGGCAAAACTGTAAATAGATGGAACTTGATTTTAGAATTTAAATTAATAAAATCAGATTGTAAACCGAAACAGGGACTGCGGGCATGAAAACGAAGAAATACAGGGGTTCTTTAGAAAAAATGCAGGGACGGCGGGTTCTATTCTAAAAACTTCAGGGGCTCTTTTGCAAAACAGTCGGGCGAATCGATATGATCTATTTGGGAGTGTTGGATTGAATCTGGACGGCTCAGATTAGATAGGAGGGAGAGAGGGAGCGTGATCGCCGGGGAAGGAAGCCGACAACGGTGGCGGCCATGAACGGCGGCGAGAAGCTCGTCGACGTTTGTCGATTTCGACGTTCCGGGCATCATCGGACACAGGAAAAACATGGGGAGAGAGAGAGAAGATGACGACGAACTCACCAAGACCAAGAATGGAGGCGGGAATGGACCAACGACGACGCACGGCGCAGGATGGCGGACGGCGAGCTCCTGCAAGGGTTTGGCGTCGGTGTGTAAGCAAAGGAGAGTGAGGAAAAGAGGGAAAATAGGCCCGGCGACTTCGCAAAGCCAACGCGAAGCTCGGAGACCAGCTTATAGGGGCAAAGAAACCGCGGACGACGGCGACTACTGCGGCGGATCAAGCTCCATTTTCGATGAGATCTAAACGAGGGTTGCTGTTGCGAGCTCGGGACGAGATAGCGGCCTGCTCTAGGGTTAGGAAAAGGCGGCGGGCGCAGGGCTGCTATTTATGAGGCTCTCGGCGTGGGCAGCACGCCACTCGGGCAGAAAACGGGGCGGCGGCGGACTCCCGGGCGGAACAGGGTCCGGCCTGGACTCGAGCTGGAGGAGGGGGACACGTCTGACTAGTGGGCCCACGGTGTCAGCGAGAGGAGAGAGGGGACGCTGCGTGGCTATGCTGGGCCGACTTGCTTGCTGGGCGGCGGGGAAAGAAGCGAGGCCAAGCGGGCTGCCCCAACAGGCTGAAAGGGGAGAGAGAGAGAGGTGAGGAAGCTGGGACGCTCGGGCCAAAAGCCTGGGAGAGGGGTGAGTTTTCCTTTTCCTTTACTTTTCTAAATTTCCAAAGCAATTTTCAAATCCAAATTCAAATCAATTTGAAGTTTGATTTCAAACCACACAATGCAAAAATAATATGCAACAGCATGAATGCTTAAACATGTGGGTAAACCCCATAATTGATTTTAAGTTAACAAAAATTATTATTCCACTAGGTTTAAATGCTCACACCAATGTATAAATAAATTATTTTCTCCTATTTTAAAATCATACAAATTTTAGGGTGTTACACCAAGTATTACAAGTAGTTGTTTGGGCCATCAGAGAATAACTTGTCTTTGGATGAATCACACCATGATGATATCCATCAAGTCTTTGCCCATGAAAATGAAATCCTTGTTTCACCTTTCTCTAAAGAGGTTACAGAAGCAATTTTTAGAATGAAACATAACATGATATCGTGTCGAGATGGTTTCCCACCTGAATTTTATCAGGTCTTTTGGAATATAGTAAAGGACGACCTAATGGCCATATTTATGGAGTTCCGTGAAGGGTCTTTGCCTCTCCATAGCCTCAACTTTGGGGCTTCAAAGAAGATTGATGCAAAAAAAGATTAAGCAATACAGACCATCTATTTGCCAAAATTTAGTTCTAAATCTTCACATAGGTCCGCCATCATAATTATCAAAATAGCACATAGGATTATTAAACCACCACAAACCGCCTTTCTTGCTGAGAGAAATATCATGGAAGGAGCAGTTATTTTACATGAAACTATACATGAGCTCCATACAAAGAAACAAAATGGGATAACTTTTAAGATTGATTTCGAGAAAGATTATGACAAGGTCAACTGGAATTTCTTACAACAAACTACCCTTCGAATGACAAGTTAGCTGCATCTTCAAAGAGCCATAGGAGTTTTTATACAAGACTTTATGTTCGAACTTCGAAGGGCTATTTAGGAATTGGGTCATGAAGGCCATCTATGTCATCATGACTTTAAGAAGAGTCAAGGAGTTCATTAGTAGGGCTGAAGCAGATCGATCATAACACAAGAAGCTCATAAGCGACATCATCTGTGCTCAGCGAGTACTGCAATTTATTAACCAAACCTTCGGCAGAGACCTTTTTTTTTTGTGTGACTCGGCAGCGACCATTCTAGCAAAGCTTAGTTTGGCCTTCTGAAAACTCCGACTGATAAACATGTGGATCCTCTATGTGCAGTTCGGCCAGAAAGTAGCAAGTTGATGCCCTACATCATATCGGCGATCCGCTATTTGCTGATGTCTCCCAGTCCAATAATGCTACTCAACGGTGCAGTACTTCACTGCTGTGACTTATTATATCTGATCATCATGATGATCAATAAATACCGCATCACAAACGGATTCAAATGATATTGATCCCTTAACTTTTTATATCCTCCTCTCGATAGTAAGAGCTCGTATAGTAAAAATGAAGCTGTTTTATATATATATATATATATATATATATATATATATATATATAGGGAGAGGCTATTCAGTAGCCGGCTACAAAATAAGTTATTCTGTAGCCACCTCCATTTACTATAATTTTATATACTAATTTACCATAATATAAATACATATTTACGATAGTTGGGTTACTATAACACATGGGGATATTTACCATAGTAAGGAGTTACTATAATCTTGTAAAATAACATAGTAATTATCGTAACTTAAAGTGGCTACAGAATAAGTTATTCTGTAGCCAGCTACAGGATAGTAGTTCTAGAGAGAGAGAGAGAGAGAGAGAGAGAGAGAGAAGCAGGGGATGGCATGATGCGGATTGGAGCTATATGCCTATATATAAAGAACTAAAGAAGTAGGCCAAAGCTTGCCTCATGCATGGACTTAACCAAGCACCACTGGCTGGGTAGTTGAGCTGGCTCAATATAGGAAGTGATTGGGAAGGGGGGCAAAGGTTGTGCAAAAGGAACGAAGATCGATACTTCGTAGATGCACATTGATGTGATCGTATATATACCAGAAGGTAGAGTCATGCTGCCAGACAACTGAGTTAGCTAGTATGGATAGATAACATTGCCTGACCATTATACTATATCAATATAATAGATCAAACTACTGCAGCGGATGATTTTTGTTTTCTTTTGCTTGTGCACATGCATGATTCTTTGTTGTCATGAAACAGATTAATTAGTATGGGTAGCAGCCATGATGCTTGCCACCAATAAATAAAACAATCCATATCCACATTCTTGCAGTATAAATGAAATTAAAGCCATTCTAAAATCTCTGAAATCTGAGTATTAGACATCATGCGACAAAGTTCAGTAACTTTATGTATTTCTTATCGGGATAGCAGTAGACCCTAGCGATCGGTGGTGGAGCCAGAAAACTTTAGGAGCCTAGGCTATTCTCATTATATTATGCAAAAAATATTTTCTTCTAGGAACTATAGTGTTTCTCTTTGATATAAGAAATTTTTTCTTTGCACTTTGCTGATGAGCCTGACTGGTCGCCCGGGGGTGGCCGAATAGTGGCAGTGATAAAAACATTCTGCTTCATGATCATCCGAGATATTGCAAATAATACAATATAAATATGTTAAATGTGTATTACACATTGTAATTAGATCATGTCATTTTACAATGTTCCGTAAAGAACACTGATAATCTCTATGTAATATACTACATTGGTGCCCACTTATTAGCAATGGCGTTATGATAATGAATTAGGTCAAACCCGATTATTCTGGGAACCTACACGCTTTTGTTCGTACTGCACTGCTACTTTATTTTTATCTTTCGTACCCAGCTTGGAAGTCTTCTTGCGCCCTGTTCGTTTGGCTTATAAGTCGTACTTTTCAGTCAACGAATAGTATTTTTTTCTCACAACAAATCAGTCAACAATACTTTAAATCATGGCTTATCAGCCAAGCGAACAGAGCTTTGGTCAATGCTGGGGTGTGTGTTACGAACGTTTCCTTTAATTTGGCTCTAGTAGAGTACTGTTTTCACTACCGGAAACCGGCTCTTTGCCGAGTGTTTTTATATTTGCCGAGTGCATTCCCTCGGACACTCGGTAAACGAGCTCTTTGCCGAATGCTGCAAAAAAACATTCGACAAAATAATTGCACTCGGTAAACAAATTGTTTGTCGAGTGATGAAAAAAAAACACTCGGCAAAGAAGTAAGTTTGCCGAGTGTTTTTTTTTTTTGCACTCGGCAAAGAAGTAAGTTTGCCGAGTGTTTTTTTTTTTTTTTGCACTCGGCAAAGAAGTAAGTTTGCCGAGCGTTTTTTTTTAGCACTCGGCAAAGAAGTAAGTTTGCCAAAGTACATTGGAATAAATTTAGAAAAACACGTTATGGAAAAGAAGGAAGAGGAGGAAAACAAAGGTTTGCCGAGCGCCCCCCAAGTACTCGGCAAACACTGCTTTGCCGAGTGTCAGATCTAGGACACTCGGCAAAGCTCTTATACTATAACTCACACACCTCGAAAGCGTAGCTGCGAGGCTGGTCTCCGTTGTTACGTCTTTGCTACCCACCTCTCCCCTCCACCCTCCTCTAGTCCATTCCAATCCCCCACCGGCCACCACCACCACTCCAATCGAGTCTTCGACTCCAAGCCGCGCGCCCCCCTGTTCCTCCTCGGTTCCGCGCACCGCGCCGGCGGCGGGAGGAGAGGAGGCGGGTCAGGGCGACGCCGATGCACCCAAAGCTATCGCGGACCGCCCGCGGGCTCCTCTGCTGCAGTGGGACCGCTTCCTCGGAGGACCTGTAAGTCGCCAGCTCCTTGGCCTGCCTCTCAGCTTGCGTTGCTCCCCCTTTTATGTTTCTGGGCTCGCCTGGGTTCCGCTGAAATCAATCGCGGTGTGTGAGCTCCGCAATTGGTGTTGGTGTCGATAGATGTTTGGGGATTCGTCTGGGGACATGATGGAATTCTGCGCGCTTGGTTGCTCGGTTCGCGGCATTTTCTTCTTCATTGTTTTGGCCACGCCAGATGTCGCCGGATCTAGGGACGGGCTCGATGCCGCCGCTGCTGGAGAAGAAGGCCGTGGCGTTGGGGCCCGACATCGCCAGAGGCGGGGACCGGGAGCTCCCCGGAGGCGCATCAGCGCCGGATCTCGCGGGGGAGGCCATGGGTCCTGTCCTTGGCAACGTCGTTGGCGGGGAGGGGGGCGCGAGGAGCTTCCGCATCGAGGGCGGCAGCGCGCGGGCATGGTGGCGGCCACAGCGGCGTGGTGGTGGCGGCGGAAGGCGTGGTGTTGGCAGCCTGGTGGCACGAGTTTTTTTATATATTTTTCGAAAATTCTTTGCTGAGTGTCGGTTTAGCACTCAATAAAGTGTTTGCCAAGTGCTCAATAAAAAACACTCGGCAAAGACAGCTTTGCCGAGTCTTTATTCGCCGAGTGCTGTTTTGGGTTTTGGCGTGTGTCCTGGACACACGGCAAAGCTACTGATTATGGTAGTGTTTAGCACATATTTCTACGCATGACCTTTTGATTCTCAACGAAATGCTGGTACGTACGTAGCGATGCCCTAGCCCCTAGCCCCTAGCACATATACCATCGTGGGTTTAAGCCCCTAGCACACCATGCATGCCATCCTTTGGCAAGTACTGTAGCATGAACTAGAAGCCGTGCAGCCGTAGCCGCTTAAATCTGAAAGCGAACAGGATTGGCAGCACTGTGCCTCTTGCTGATGCCTCCCCAGCCCAAAAATAATAGTGACACACATCGGCGGTGACTGACCACAAAACCTCTCCAGTCTCCAGATAGATATTGGAAGTTGTGATAAAGAAGACCTACACGTGCAGACGTGCACGATGGGAGAATCAAATGGTGAGCATGGTGTATAAAAAGAGGCATGTGACTGACCGTTCCTGCACTTGTTAATATAAGATAGATAGGATGGGACAACAGGGTATGGATATTGTGATAAATATCAAAGCCATTCTTGGATTGTCCTTTTGATCCACTCTCCCCGGATGTTCCAAGCTGTGTACATGACGATGGCTGCCGTTGTTATTGCTGCCTTTGCGACTCCCTTTGCAGCGAGCTCTCCAACCAGTGTTGTAATCACGCAGATCTTGAACAAATAAGCAGAGAGCTGCCATCGGACTCTAGTTAGTAATAATCACATGCACAAGTAGTTCACATCACACCCATGATCAGGGCTGACTGCCACTCTCGAAGCTGGCGTAGCTGGTGAATTGCCATGACTAGGGCCACCAGCTAAGCTCCTGGACCATTCATGTTTTTCATACCAGGTCACTACCACTTACAAAAGTACAGGTTTATTTGACTAGGGCCACCAGCTAAGTTCATGTTTTACCAAGTTTCTAGTAAATAGTATTCATATTTATGGTTCCAAATCAATTTATTATAAAAATATATTTCATAATTAATCTAATGATATTTATTTGATGTCATAAATATTGATACTTTTTTATCTATAATTAATCAAACTTAAGATATTAAAACATGACAATTGCACGTTTTGTGGAGGGAGGGAGTACGAAATATGAGACGGCCGCATAAGTACAGGTTTGCTAATTGTTTTGCTGGGGCATTTATTGCTGCAAATAAAGAAATTCAGAAGATATATATATATAAAAAAAAACATCGCCCCACCAGGCCACCACCACGTCCTGACCCAATCCAGCCCAACCAGCACTGGGCAACCGCAACCACCCCAGCCCAGCCCAACAAGATCCACCGGAGAGAGCACCAAGAAATCACTCCCGGCAGCGGCGTCGGCTCCAGCAAGGCTTAGCTGAGTGCAGGCCACTCTCCGACCCGGCGGCGAAGGTACTGTGCGTCTGTTCTTTGCTTTCGCGGCTCCCTAATCGGATCCCCTGCCTCCAGTGCTCGCTCTCGAAATTGGGGAGCCGGGAGCGGGTTCCCCCTCCGCGTCTATCCACCCGTGGGACGGTACGGCCGTCAGCTCGCCATTCGGTTTCTCGTTTCAGTGTTGAAAAAACCAGATGTGTTTTCTTTTCGTGTGCCGAATTTCTGTATGATTTTGCGCCCAGATTGCAGAAATCGGGGGGCAACTGTGCCAGGGCTTTTGTTTGTTTCGTCATAACTTGTAGTATCAATTATTTGATCCAGTGAGTTGTAATGTTATTGGAGTTGAAAACTTTGCCCCACGAGGTGTCAAGTCCTGGAGGCAAGAATGGGCAGTCCATTCGTTTCCCCCTCGACCAGTTCAGTGTTTTCCCATCCCGGCATTCCCTCTATAACAGCCCGCTGCAATAGATGCATGCACTACAGCTGCTTCTATTGATGTTTCTCTTTTGTCTACTGAAATTATAGAACATGTTATTTTTATTTTTTTTTGAAATAATAGAGCACTTGCCATGTTTTCCACACTCCCTAGTAGTTCGCCAGTCACTTATGTGCTACATTTTACTAGGAAAAAAAAAAGAGGAACTTTCTCCTCTCTTTTGAGTACAGCTGATGTTGTTATTGTCAGATTTATGCTGGAGGAGTTAGCTTAGGAGACTATTCTTTGTTTCAGCTTGTATGCTGCAGCCTACATAGCTAATGATACAACTCATTGGGAAATATTAAAACAGCACTAAATGAGACTGGCAGACTGCATTATTACAATGTAATGAATGGTAGTTGTTTAGAATTCATAGTTATTTCTGGAACAGCTGCAATCAAGTCTAAGCTTATCTATAATCTGGCCTAAAAAAATATGCATTTCCGAAGAGTGTAGTGAAGCCTCAGTGCTTCACCTTGCTTGTTTACTATATTTGTCATCCTATTCCTGATGGCTATTTGTTAGGTTTGTGAAAGGAAGGTGTACCAAACTCTGTATGTAACACTGCTTCGTTCGAAGTAAAGCATTAGGCAAACATCTACATTTTTGTTTGACAATTCACTTTTTCCTGTGGGCAGTCTGAGGTGGGTTCCAAAAGCTGTGAAAGAAAACTTAGGGGGTGAAAAACAGCTTGTTCAGATTTGCAGCCAAATCATATATATTCATTATATCTTCATTGAGATATCATCAGAGTTCAAGGTCCAAACATTCCTCACTAACCATTTTACTCTGGATTCCCCTATAATGATGACTCCAAATTCACAAAGCTAGTACAAACTGCTCTTTTCATTTACAATGGATCCTCGTCCTCCCAGTCATTTCTCGCATTTTAAGAGCTATCCAAATGAGCCACCAGGAATGCTAAATCCTATGAACTTCCACCACCAGCAGTTTCCACAGCATCTTTCATTTTCACATCCATCGTATGCCATGAATTTCCCGCACCAGCAATTTCCACAGCCACACCTATATCCACAAAATGTCCATTATGTTGTTGTCCAACCACAATATGCTCCTTTTTCACTACCACAACCACCACATCCACCTGTTGGGATTATGCCAACACGACCACCTCCACCTGCTGGAGTTATGCCATCACCAGCAGTGGCCCTTCCACGTCCACCACCTGCTCGGGAGATGCCATTTATGACAGTGCCAGGACCTGCTGGGGCGATGCCATTTATGACAGTGCCAGATTCAGGAACTCCACATTCCGTAACTGGTCCAGATGAACAAGACACTGTTAGTGGGGACAATGATGAGAACGATCCTGATAAGGCTGCTAAGCGATTGATGTGGATGGAAGAGGAGGACTTAAGATTAGTAAGCATATTTTGTTTTTGTAATGTTGTTTAGACATTGGATTGCTTTCTTATATATTTGTGTTGGAACTGCAGATTAGTGCTTGGTTAAACTGTCCAAAGCTGAAGAATTTCAAAAGGAAGGAGGTGTGTTGGGGGTATGTTACGCAGGCGTATAACAAAAGTACTCCAAGTGATCGGAGGAGGGAAGCAAATCACTTGAAGAGCCACTGGTCAAAGACCAATAAGAAGATTGCCCAGTTCTATAACTGTTGGTGCCGGGTCAAGGAAAAATATGCCATGGTCCAGTCTGACTGCATGCAACTTATGGATCAAACTTGGGCGATGTACTATGAGGAAGCAAGGGAAATGTATCTTGAGGAAGCAAAACATCAGTTCGCCTTCAGCCATTTCTGGAAAGCTGTTTGGGACCAACCCAAATGGTTAAGGTACATCTCCAAGAGGACCAAGTTGTCTGAGTCTGGGGACTGTACGTCATCATCTGAAGATGACGAAGATGTGGCTGAAAAAGAAGCAAGCCAACAAGGTTGCATTACTGCTAAGAAACAGGATGGTCAAGGCAAGACGTCGTCTCACTCATTGGTGTTGCAAGAAGCCACTCAATGTGCAGTGGATCCTCAAGACTTGCTTAAGGACAATCAAAAGGAGATGACTGAGTTACAGCTTCAGCATGAAAGTGCAGTGCGGGTAGATATTCCTGAAAATAAAATACATCCACAAGGTTGCAACATAGCAGAGCATGCAAGAACAGTGAATGGTGATGTTCCTGGACAAGAGACAACCCAGCGAGGTTGCATGGTGGCAATGGGCAAACGGAAACGTAAAGGCAACTTATCATCTTCTCCCATGGAAGTGCAGGAAGACATTAAACGTGCAATGGATCTGCAGGCCATGCTTCAGAAGGATCGTGAGAATATGTCAGAGGTACAATTGCGTCTCTCGAAGGAGAAGCTTGAGTTGGCCAGGCTAAAGCAGTTGGAAGCGAAGGACAAGAAGGAAACAATGCTCTACGAGAAGTACACAGAGCTGTTGACAGCCGACACTCTGGGGTTCAACGAGTTCCAGAAGGAAGAGTATGAGAAGGCAGTGAAGCGCATGGGAGAGATGCTATTTGGTAAAGATGCCAAGTAGCATACTGTAACTCTTAGACGTTTGTATGCAGTTACATGAGCATCTGTACTAAATGCTTCCTTAAGAACTTTGCTTATTTAATTTGTTGTTGTACCTTGCTTCTTCACTTTATTAACACTTCTTTATTGATGAATAACATAATTAGTTTCTTTATAAGTTTTTCTATATTGTGAAACTTTGACACCTGCAACAAAAGGCTTGCTGCATGTTCACCAAGTTATATACTTGTAACTCTTAAAATTTTGATAATGTTCCTAGATCCAACTGAGCTTTAATTGGTGAAAAGTTACTCTTTTCCTATCTACCAATGTCATGTATTGTCCACCCCCCGAATGACTATTGCATTTAGTTAAATTTTGTAGTGTTTTAAATTTTTTTTCTTTTGTTATTTGAACATGAATGTCTCTATGAATTCTTGGTGCATCCCCAGCCTTTTTTCAGCACCCTGCTTGCAATTGACGTCATCCGTATGCATTTGTCGGATCATGCTGCTTGATGATAAGCTGGAAGCCTTGCTATTGTTCAAATAATCATGCGGCTACTCCTGATGCCTCTCATGCCAAAATTGATGGCCCTATAAAAATCTAACAATGTTTCAATTTTGGTGCCATCAAGGGTCCCATCAAGGGAGGTTTCTAGTGCATCGAGACTTTCAGTAGTTAGCTAGTAAAGCAAGAAAATATCCTTTACCTTTGTTGAAATTTTGTTGCAAGTGACTTGAAAATGTCCTTCCACCAGTTTGCACATTCTATACACTACTGTGGATATGTTTTCACATCTATATCAAACTGCACTGCCAATTCGATGACGATGGAAAGGAAACAAGCAGCTGAGCTTTGTAGTGGTGGAGAGAAGCGGGGAGAGAATTTATAGGATAGTTTGGAATGAGTTTATGTTGACAAAGTTGTTGGATATTTTAGTGACCAAATAATGAAATAACTGACATTATCTTCGGCTCTTGATAGACCCACATGCATGTACTTCTGAAGATCTGGGAGTTGTTAGCTTGATCCGCAAAATTCAATACTATTTCTGTATGAACACTCATCACGTGTAATGAAGTAATATCATGTGTAATGAAGTAATTGATCCATTGTTTGTATTTATAGAATGCGTTACAAATTTCATAGATGCAATGAAGAAAGAAACCACATTACTATATTCATTATTTTTTTCATACGAGCGAAGTCAGATTGCAATTCCAGCTTGAAGGAAGTTTGATAATCTGTGGAATTACTGGATTGAATGTACCTAGCCCCCAGGAATAGAAACAGAAATGAGATGCGGAAATCATCTTACATGCAGCACCACGCTAAAAGAAAATTCCCGGAATTGTTTTTTTTTTCTCATCAAAGCTAATGAGATATGAAAGATTGAACCACAACCAGCCAACCTATTATAATGTGACTCCTGTTATGTTTTGGCTTGGTACACATACGCAGCTCAACGATTGTCCAAGTCCTAACCATCCTTGTAGCAGGAATGCCATCCTTTTGTGCTTGTTTAGATACATTTGTATTTATATGTGTTGGAGTGGATTAGAGTGAAATTAGTTAATTTTGCACTTAAATCCACTTCAATACATGTAGATAGCATCCAAACAATGCCTTCAGTGCCAATATTGGGACAAGAAAACTAATGATTTGGACTCCTTATTCCTTGATCAACTTAAACTTGTACATGAGGTGCAATAACTAATTGGACTTGGCTTTGTTGGACACCTTGTTTGGCATGTTGGGGTAACATCTTTGAGCTGAAAGTTGCATCCCAAAACTGCACACGGTCTGACAAAATTTCATAACAAGTTCAGCCAAATATTGAATTCCACATCAACCAAAAAACTGCTTCAGTAATGGAAAAAAAAAACAGGTGTATTCGTCTGTCACAGGGTGGAGCTATGTTTGGCGTTTGAACTTTTTCTGAAAATATAACTGCTTCTTACTTCCTACTCAGGGGAGATTGAAAAGGTGAAATGACAAATTTACCCATGTGCAGTTGCGCACTGATGCGTGCACCTTTTCCATTGAATTGTCCTATACTCTCCTATGCATGTAAGATGGCAGCATGCCAGCATACTCTGTGTCAGACAAGGATTCGAATAAAGGGGATTAGGTACAAACACTTGGCCCTTTTAACACTTCTTAATCAACATGTAAATGATAAACATAGCTATATTCTAGGACACAGTGAATAGTTTTAACAAAGTTGTCATTTGATGCTCTAAATAAAATCTGTTGAAGATACAAAGTATATTCGAATTAATCACAGTTAAGATTCTAGTTATATCGAAAAAGTGGGTAACATTTTCTGAATCTAGTCCTACAATCACATATGGCTAGTTATATTAATAAAAATTTACACAAGAATAATATGGTTGCACTTCTCTGTCATACAGTTAATTCCAATAGTTTGAAGTTAGAGAAGTATTAAGGTCCTTCAAACAGATTATTAAACCAAATGCTTTAATACTAGTAGACAGTAGTACGAATATGCGAGACTAAATTAGTGATGAGATACTATGATACTAGAGAAGGATGATTGACACTTTGGTAGTGGAAGCAACTAAATTCATGTGTTGAAACCAAATTTCATCTGATGTTCATCAATTCTGGTTCAAGCACTAATAGCACAATGCCTTGAAACCATATTTCCCATAGTGCATAGCCCTATCATTGTCCGTATTAAACATGTTAAATTCCACCGTGCCTCCAAATCCTACTAAGTTGCTCTCTCTCACAGATAAATATTGTATTGTCAAGATCAGGAAGCACCTGATCATGTGTTCTGCATACAACAAAATTCAAGTGTTATGCTTCCACTTGCAAGCTAGCTAGGACAGAGAAATCTGAGGTGACTATTACACATCACGTCTATATACGCATGCATTTCGAGCTAGCACATGAGGAGTGAAGAGAGGAACTTATATATATAGATGGTTGTGTTGAAAGTAACTATTAAACTTAGGAAAAGAAAGCAATAAGAGAAATAGGCTGAACAATGAAGCAGGCAGGTGCACTGTATTTATTGATTTATCTGTGTTAATTTCTTTTTGTCTTGCGATGCTTACTAGTGAAGCTGCAAATTAAATGCGACGACAACTGTCAATTCGACACTGAAAATATTAATAAACCATATGCCCCTTGAAAAACATTTATGTTTCGAAAGATAGTTTTGGTATCCAAACACTTAGAATCTAGTACCAATTTTGAACTAAATCATGAAAATTCTTCGACCATTCTTTGCCTTCCAAACAGGACTGGAACTGCCAACTTTTAGGCCAAAGTGCCAAACAAGCTGTTTGATCCATGGCCAGTTTGCATTGGGTCAGGTTAATAAACAAACATAGATTGATCAACCAATTATTACTGGCGCAACAATTGCTCAGAAATGATGTATTATTTGAATAACATTGTCATAATTGTCTCAGCGCTCACCGAAAAGAACATGTGACATAGCAGACAGTTGGAACTAATAAGCTACTCTTTTCCACTACCAGGATGCTGATCTTACATTATTGCATTGCTGCGTCCATGTAGTAAATAGTAGTATCTTCCCGAAGAGTGATGAATAGTAGTATCTCCACTAATTGTTGGAACCAAAATTCATCCAAAGCTCTTTCATTCCGGTTTAAACAACTAGCATAGTTCCTTGAATCAGGTTTAAGCACTACTAGCATAGTGCCTTGAAACCATAGACCCAGGAGTGCATAGCCCTATCATTGTCGGTGCTACTATCTGCTAAAACATGTTAAGTTTCCCTCTGCCTCCAAAACCTACTAAGTTGCTCGCTCTCTCAGAGATAAATACTGTATTGTAAACATCAGGAAGCACCTGATCATGTGTTCTGCATGCAACAAAATTCAAGTGTTATTCTTCCACTTCTTGCAAGCAAGCTAGCTAGGACAGAGAAACTGAGGTGACTATGACACATCACGTTTGTATATATAGGCATGGGGAATGGGTTTTGAGCTAGCACATGAGGATTGAAAGAGAGGCACTTATATATAGATGACAGTGTTGAAAGCAACTATATTGAACTCAAGAAAAGAAGGCAACAAAAGTAGGCTGAAAATTGAAACAAGCAGGTGCACTGTATTTATTGTTTTATCCATTTCAAAAATATTTATGTTGCAATGCTTCCTAGCGAACCTGAAAATTAAAGGCGATGATAGCTGTCGATTCGACACTGAAAATATTAATAAACCATAGCCCTTGAAAAACATATGTTGCTTATGGTACTTAGAGTCTGTTCCGAAAGATAGTCTTGGCATCCAGATCCTTGGGATTTAGTACAGATTTTGAACTAAATCATGAAAACTCCTAGACCATTCTTTGCCTTCCAAACAGGACTAGAAACTGCCTACTTTTATTTATACCAAAGTGCCAAACAAGCTGTTTGATCCATGGCCAATTTGCATTGGATCAGGTTAATAAAAAAACATAGATTGATCAACCAGGCATGGAGGTCTCTGCCTAGAACTTAGCAGCTAGTTGTGTCTCTATGGTCACCGCTTCTCTTAGAGTGGTTGATATCGCTTGGTCGCGAATTGTTTGTATGTAATTGCTTAATTGTGAATATTGTTCGATCCCTGTGAGACTAGTCTTACAGGGATCGTGTTGTGACATCTGGCCTAGTTTGAAATTTGGCCCATAGTGGCCCATATGCAAGTTAATGAGATATTGTGGAGAGTTTAGTCTCATCTTGGTTGTTAAAGGTGGGATAGACCAACATATAAGGCTTCTAGAGTCCATCCCATCATCCCCGGGTTAATCCTTTTACGCGAAGCGAGGACGAAAGCGTAAGTGGGATGGTGGTAGGTGTGGTTTGCTCCGCTTGCAGAGTGGATCTGAGCCATTTGGACTCTAGGGCATTACAAGTGGTATCAGAGCCGACCTTCGTGGCCACAGGCGCGTGCGGGCCAGGGGCGCGGACATGGGGTTCATTACACGTGTAGGCCCTATGGGGTGCACGGCATGGCACATGTGCCGGCACTGGGCGCACGGTTGCGTGTACTAAGAGGGAACATTCCTGGTCATCGTTTGCCCGGTTGTGGGTGTGTTGGGCCGACGAGGATGTTGGTTCCTTTGAGGGGGGGTGTATGTGACATCCGTCCCAGTTTGAAATTTGGCCTATAGTGGCCCATATGCAAGTTAATGAGATATTATAGAGAGTTTAGTCCCACCTTGGTTGTTAAAGGTGGGATAGACCAACATATAAGGCTTCTAGAGTCCATCCCATCATCCCCGGGTTAATCCTTTTACGCGAAGCGAGGACGAAAGCATAAGTGGGGTGGTGGTAGGTGTGGTTTGCTCAGCATGCAGAGTGGATCTGAGTCATTTGGACTCTGGAGCGTTACAAGTGTTGGTCTCGGTAAAACTTGGCTTACTAACTCCATGTGTCCTATTTTCCTCTTAATAAAAAATGTGCTTATGCACGGCCAAGAAAAAAAAAGAATACTGCCTAGACTAGTCATGTTTCCCAAGGTAGCAAGCAAACAAACCTTAAAAGCTTGAAAATCATATTTCGCTCAAAAAACATGTAATTTATGACTTACGAAGCACAATAATTGGCCAAATTGGGATTGGCCTCTAGGTCTAGAAAACATTATTCATTATTTGTTTTTACTAATCTTTTATTTGACTATCTGTGTTGGCTTGTAATACACACCGGCTAGGATATTCAAATCACTGTAAAGTAATATGCTGCTCTCCCATCTCTGAACGCGCGGCAGGGGCAAGCGTTGAAAGAGCTCCCTGCTGCTGCACTGTAGCCGCGGCAGGGGCAGGCGGCGAAAGGCTCCCCTGCCGCACTGTAGCCACAGTAGGGGCAGACACCAAAGTCAACCCTGCTGTCACATCTAGTTATTGTAGCAGCATGGCAGCCTGGTATGTCTGTGTACTAGGATTAGATGGGTAGAGTTGTATATATAGCTTCCCACTACAACTCAGTAAAGTGAGCGAGTTTGGTTTTGCCATCTGCAGAGCTCCAGCCAACGCTGGTGCTTATACTGTGTGTGTACGCTCTGTTCTCCCTCCCTTCTTCTACCTCCAGCCGTAGTGTGTGGGTCGGCAATGATGGTAAGTGGTCGGCTCACTCGTGCCGAAGATCTCGGGACTAACAAGTGTTATCAGAGACGTACAAACATCATCGTCGGACTAACCGCTAGCAATGACAGACGGTTTGGAGATGGGCGATAGCAGCGACGCTACTGTGGCTGCCCAGCCATGATAGGAGGTTGTCGTGCACATGGTGCGGGAGGTCAGCGGCACCAATTGGCTAACGCTGACTCGCACCAACTATGACAAGTGGGAGGTGACCATGAAGGTCAAGCTCAGAGCCCAACAGCTCTAGAATGACATTAACAAGGGCACCGACAACAAATAAAACGACATGTCAGCGTTGGAGGATATCATTGCTGTTGTGCCAGCAGAGTACAGGGAGCCATTGGGGGCGAAGAACTCTGCTAAGGAGGCGTGGGAGGCCATTGCAGCGATGCACGTCGGCTCCGATCACACAAAGAAGGTGACGGCCCAGCTGCTAAAGCAAGAGTATGCCACCCTCAAGTTCAAGGATAGTGAGTTAGTGGAGGACTTCTCCCTCCACCTACAGTCGCTCATCAGCAAGCTAAGGAGCCACGGCGTCACCATTGATGAAGAAGAGGCGGTCTCCAAGTACCTCCACTCCGTACTGGTAAAGTACATTCAGATAGCTCTCTCCATAGAGACGATGCTAGACTTGTCCACCCTCACCATTGAGGATGTGATAGGCCATCTGCGAGCGGTGGATGAGCGCATGGAGTAGGCCACAGCAACGACGTACAACAGCAAGCTGCTGTTGACAGAGGAGGAGTGGGCTACCTGGATGAAGGAGAAGAAGTCCGAGGAAGCCTCCTCCAGCCGCGGTGGTGATGGCAAGTGTCGTGGCAAGGCTTCTTCGGAGAATAAGAAGAAGGTTGACCCCAACGCCTGCCAACGCTGCGGGAAGACGGGCCATTGGGCAAAGGAGTGCCCAAATCGCAAGCAGGAGAAGAAGGCTAAGGCTCATTTAGCGCAGGCTGATGAGGATGATGAGGCCACTCTCCTGATGGCGACATTGCACGCAGGCGAGCTGTGTGACAACTGCCTGGCCAGGAAGCAGAGGAGGCTACTGTTCCCAAAGGCGGCCAAGTATCGCACGGCAGACGCTCTTGAGCTCATCCACGGCGATCTCTGCGGGCCAATCACGCTAGCCACAAACGGTGGTCGGCGGTACTTCCTCATGCTCATGGATGATTGCAGTCGCTATATGTGGCTGCAACTCCTAACGAGCAAGGACGAGGCGGCGGAGGTGATCATGAAGTTCAAGGCACACGCGGAGGCGAAGAGCAGCAAGAAGCTGCACGTGCTGCGGATTGATCGTGGTGGCGAATTCACTTCGGTGGAGTTCGCTGTGTACTGCATGGGTCAGAGTGTGGTGTGACACCACACCGCGCCATACTCGCCATAGCAGAATGGCATGGTGGAGCGGTGGAACCAAACAGTGGTCGGCATGGCTCGATTCATGATGAAGGGCAAGAGCATGTTGGCAAGGTTTTGGGGTGAGGCGGTGACCACGGCGGTGTTCATCCTCAACCGCATGCCCACAAAGGCCCTGAAGGGTGTGATGTCGTTCGAAGCTTAGTATGGGCGCAAGCTGAGCGTGTCCTTCCTCTGGACATTCGGTTGCATCGGCCATGTCAGGAAGACGAAGCTAATCCTCACCAAGCTGGAGGATAAGAGCACACCGATGGTGCTTTTGGGCTACAAAGAAGGTACCAAGGCATACTGGCTCTATGACCCATGCGGAGGCAAGGTGGTTGTCTTGTGCGATGTCATGTTCGACGAGAAGGCAGCCTAGGACTAGGACAGTCCGAGCACAGGAGAAGCTAGCGGCTTCACCAGCACCTTCGTCGTCGAGCACTTGGTCATCTATAGTGGTGGAGACGCTAGAGAGGAGGTGCCGACCACTCCAGCAACAGAGCTGAGCCCTCCTGTGGTGGTGCCGAGCACTCTAGGAGGGGTGCTGAGCGGTCCTACAATGGTGCCGACCACACCAGGACGGATGCTGAATGCTCCCATAGCGGTGCCGAGAGGTCTTGCAGTGGTGCCGACCACTCTAAGATTGGTGTCGAGCACTCCTACAGTGGTGCCAACCACTCTAGGAGTGGTGACGAGCGGTCTAGGAGTAGTGCCGAGCACTGCAGTCGGGGTGCCAAGCACTCCGGGTGCTGTGCCGACCACTCCAGCAGAACAGGGGACTCCATCGACGCCAATCAAGTTCTCCTCACCTCCAAGCGACATCACAGAGTTCATGAATGCTTTCCACGATGGTGAGGAGGTGCGGTTCCACAAGCTAGATGACATCATCAGCGGCATAGGGTCCTCATGCCTAGTGGGTCGGCTGCTCAATGACCTAGAGCTGCTTCTCATCAGTGAAGAGGAACGACCAACGTTTGCGCTGGCCGAGAGCGATGCAAATTGGCGACGGGCGATGCTGGAGGAGATGAAGGCAATCGAGGAAAATGAGACTTGGGAGCTCATTGATCCACCTCTAGGATGCCATTTGATTGGCTTGAAGTGGGTGTATAAGGTCAAGCAGGATGAGTGCGGCGCCATTATCAAGCACAAGGCACGCCTCATTGCCCAAGGCTTTGTCCAACACGAGGGCATCGACTTCGAGGAAGTCTTTGTGCTGGTACCAAGCATGGAGTCTATCTGACTGCTGCTGGTTTTGGCAGTAGCGAAGGACTAGCGCGTCCATTACTAGGACATAAAATTAGCCTTCCTCTGGGTTTCGCCATCAAGGGAGCGGAGCACAGGGTGCTCTGACTGCACAAGGCGCTCTACGGGCTATGTTAGGCCCCACGAGCATGGAACGCCAAGCTTGACGCCATGCTGGGCAAGCTTGGGTTCATGCGGTGCGCAACCGAGCACGCGCTCTACATGCGGCGATAGGGAAAGGAGGAGCTCGTCGTCGGCGTGTATGTGGATGACTTGATCATCACCGGTGTGCGTGCGGAGGACATCAACAGCTTCAAGCACGAGATGGCTACTCATTTTTGAATGAGTGATCTCGACACGCTCTCCTACTACCTCGGCATCAAGGTGAGACTAGGGAAGGAGGTGCTCATGCTCGGTAAGAGCGCGTACGCATTGAAACTATTGGAGTGGAGCGGCATGGCTGAGTGCAAGCCATGCATGACTCCGATGGAGGAGCGGCTGAAGCTGACGAAGGCCAATACCGTGACGAAGGTAGATGCAACACTCTACCAGAGCATTATTGGTGGTCTGCGCTACCTAGTCCACACGAGGTCGAACATTGCGTTTGTCGTGGGCTACGTCAGCTGCTTCATGGAGGATCCCCGAGAGGATCACTAGGCCACGGTGAAGCAGCTATTGCGCTACTAAAAGGATCAAGATGCCCAAGAGGGGGGTGAATTGGGCTAATTCTAAATTCTTTCAATGATTAAGCCCTACACTTAGCCCACTTCACCCCTTGTGCCTAGAATATGTTTCTAGTGTTCTACCGGACAAAAGTTTAGCACCTTAAGTTCTAATCCTACTCTAGCATGGCAATTCTATGAATGTAAAGACAAGAAATGATTGCTCGAATGTAAATGCTCAAAGTAAAGAGAGGGAAAGGAATGCGGCAATGTTTTGCTGAGGTATCGGAGAGTCGCCACTCTCCACTAGTCCTCATTGGAGCACCCGCACAAGGGTGTAGCCCCCTTGATTCGCGCATGGTTCAAGCGCTCTCTACAGTATGATTCTTCAACACTCCGCCACGGTGAATCGCCCACAACTGCTCACAACTTGAGTTGGGTCATCCACAAGCTCCACCGGATGACCACCAAACTCCCAATCACCACCGAGCCATCTAGGTGATGGCGATCACCAAGAGTAACATGCACAAACTCTCACTTAACCTCAACAAGCCTAATGAGAAGGGTGGATGCACACTTGCTACTCTCCTTGCACTAATGAGGACCTTAATCTTGGATTCTCAAATCTCAATCACCTCACTAGGCTCTTGCTCTCCCTTGCACTCTCAAGGTGTTTCTTAGCTGAATAAATGGGCAAGAGACCTCCCTTGGACGAGTGGAGTAAATATTTACACCCCCTCATTCAAAACATAATGTTTGGAGGCTGAGTCAGCATTCTGCGGGGTGACCAGACGCTCCGATCAGGGTGACCGGACGCTCCAATCAGTTATACCCGCAAAGAGCCGTTATGCTCTGATCGGACTCTGACCAATGTCTGGTCAGCACTGACTGGACGCATCCAGTCAAGAAAAATGCACTCTAGAACCTTATTGATATTGACTGGATGATGGAACCTAGAGTTCGGTTAGTTCACTGTTAAGTGTTCGGTCAGTTATCGAATCCTGACTAGCGTCTGGTCAGTACTGATCGGACGTGTCCGATCAGAAAAAACCCTCTCTGGAACCTCTCTGAGCTGACCGGACATAGGCACCTAGCGTCCGGTCACTTTTCACTCAGCGTCCAGTCGCAACCAGACGACTTTAGTTGATCAGATGAGCTGACCAGACTCACCCTCCAGCATCCGGTCACAACCAGACCTGTGTCCGATCAATCATTTGACCCTCCATTCACTTCCAACTCAAAATCCTATGTGAATGAAGTTTACTCCAATTGATCTTAGGGCTACTCTTGAGCTACCTAGTGCTAGTTTTAACAAGTGTGCACTACACCTAACCCACTAGACTCACTTGGGTCAAGCTACTGTCCCTACCCCCTTAATAGTATGACCAAAGGAAAAACAAAGTCCTAAACTACTCTAAGTGTCTCTTCAACACCAAACAACACTTAGAACTAGTCCGTCCTTAACCTTGTCATCCATCCTTTGAAAACTGAAATGATTCCCATCGTCAGGGGCATGACAACCATGATTGCCCAATCAATTACCATTACCGTGACCTAACTCAAATTGCCTTTGCAAAACACACGTTAGTCATAGTAATCTCATGCTGTCATTAATCACCAAAACCCAACTAGGGGCCTAGATGCTTTCAATCTCCCCCTTTTTGGTGATTGATGACAACACCACCTCGAGTATGTAGAAGAGATGAGTGAGGTTTTCAACATGCTTGGTTCATATAAGCTTTCAACAATAAGAGCAAAGGGGTTAGACATGCTTATATGACCCAAGCCAACATGGTGTACTCAATAGATATGAATTAAGCATGAGTACAGGAAGTAAAGCTCATTTGAATCGGAGTAAAACATGGAAGCAAAGCAAATGAGCATAACCAAGTGACATGACATATATTTAAATCAATGTAGAGAGCACACATGTCACATAAGTCTCACCATCACAAGTATATAGTGCAATGCATGAAGGTAAACATGAATGCATAAAGTATCACACATAGAAAACCAAACAAAACGAATGAATCAAATGCTCCCCTAGATGTAACGCTCCCCCTAGATCTAACATACTCGCTCCCTTTCCCCTTTGACGTCAAGCACCAAAACTTAAGGGTCGGATGGTGGGACAGGAGTAGTCGAGTCGGGCGCTCAGGTGCGGTGAGAAATCTAGAACTGAGCAACATCATCCTCTGACCCTGAGCTCTGAGTGGTCTAACCCTCTATCGCTGGAAGTGAAGGTGAAGCGGTCTGGGTCTACTCAGTAACTAGCGCAGCCTGTGACTCTAGAAGTATCACTGTAGGAAGTGGAGCCACATCTACCACCATCGCTGTCGCTAAAACAACTAAAGTAACTGGCTTGGATGATGCAACAGATGATGGGAGTGTCTCAGTAGTCTCGATAACTGGAGTAATTGTGGTAGGGATAGGGACTCGTAGCTCTAGAGGTGTAGGCTACCCTATAAGCTCACTGAATGTAGCACCGAGACTCCTGGATACTAGGGTGCCCGTCACTAGCACTGAAGAACTCTAAGGAGGAGTGAAGCCCGTAATAATGGGAGTAAAGTGAGGACCCTGAGCTGGCACTGGTGAAGCAAACCACTAGGACACCTGCTCTGTAGGTGAAGCAAACTGAGTAGCTGGCTATCCTTGACTCTGAAGTCCACTAGACTGTACAGCTAGAGTCACTGTAGTGGTGGTAGCAGGGTGGCCTATCTGAGGTGTGGACTGCTGAGGAGCAACCCCAATAAAAGTGAAGACATGCTGCATGAAGCCAAGTAATTGTTGCTGAATCATAAGCTACTACCTCTAGAACTCATCCTATCGATCCTGAACCTAAGCAAGAGCAGCTACAATCTCCTATGCCTGGTGAGCCTAGTCCTATCTCATCTGCTCAAGTACAACTAGAAGAGCTAGGTTTATCTGCGGTGGCTGTGGTGGAGCGGAGCTAGAGCCACTGGCCTCTTTGTCGTGTGGTCAAGGAGCCATCTACGGAATGGGCTGATAGTCATCATCAGAACTATCACTTGGGGTCGCTCTCTATCACATCCACCTACTGTGCATAAAGCTACTCCTCCTTTATCGCTGCAATGCCCCTGATGATCTCATCCTACTGGGCTGCTGTCTCTGGTACCTCTAGGCGATGGCTCAGCTAGCGAGGTGACCTTGGTCGACTGTGACGTAGCATCTGGGTCACGTTATATGGTGGAAACTCTATAGTATCACCTGTGTACTCTGCCATTATCTTAGGAGACTTTTGTGTAACTGCCTTTCGAATCAAGAAGGTGATCCAATGAGCATAAGACAGCTGACGGTGACCTTTGAAGCCCTCTGCTAGTGTGTCCTCCATCTCTAAAAGTATTAGATCCCAAATATCAAAAGCAGTCTGAGACACTAGGTGGTACACTAGCCATAGCTGAATGTGAGTCAGACCCTCATGGTAGCCCATCCTTGGAAGCAGAGTCCTCATAATAGCATTAAGGAGTCAAGCTATAGGTGTAAGATCCTATGGTGTCCTGCTCAACCCCTTGCCAAATGGCTCTGTGAAGCACACTCTGACTAGGTCTATAGGTGGCACAAGTCCGCCATGAGGGCATCTCGGAGGCTCTATCTATCCATAGCATACCTCATGAATGCGAACAAGGGACTCTAGAATCCTAAAAATCTCTCTAACCCTCGAGCTCTGGAGCCTATAGTCACGGCCTCTGAATGCAAAGTGAATGAATATATGCCTCGGGTCAATCCAAAGAGAGGAGTAGAACTCATGGACCCATGATAGAACATAGTGGCCAGTCTGTCCAAGAAGATCTATCAAGCCTGGCAGATATGAGAGGTGAGGATGGATCTGCTCGCCTGTAGCTACAACAAGTGACTCTATGGAGCAAACTCTCTAGGATCTAAAGGCAACTCCACTATTCATATAAGCATTATAGAAATCCTCCTACAACACTATGTAGAAGTGCTCTGAGGCATGCTCATCCTGCCTCAGTGGAAACCAGTCCTCAAACTGCACAAAACGGAGCTGCTGCACCTGTCTAGCTATGGCTGCCCTTAGGTCAAGGTGAACCATGGGAGGAGGACCCTATGGTCTAGGAGGTGGATGAGAGACCCTCCTCTATGTCTTAGGCCTCGGTGACACCTGAATGCGTGTACGACTAGAGTGTCGAAGCTGTGGCTGTGCTACCTGTTGTATCTCCTCGATCTGTTCTACCTGCTGAGTACCCTCCATCTACTTAGCTGGCTGTGTCGGCTGCTCTATCTCCCCCTAAGGCTGACTCTCCTCCAAAGAGACACGCCGTCCTCCAAGCATGATAGTTTAGCTAGACAACCATGATGACTCTCAACCCTCTTGATAGTGGCCCTCTGAGCTGGTGATAGTTGATCAACAATACGGACACCACTCCTAGCTCCACCTCTCTTCGCTCGCTCTATGGCAACTTCCACTACTACTGCTCTCTCTGTCTCAGCATCTGCAAACTTATGCTTCTTTGTTGTAGTCGTCTTTGCCTTTTCTTTCTCCTAAGCAGTCAGGCGAGGCGGAGGCCTTGGATCCTCATCACCAGGACCACCTCCGACATTCTTGCAATGTGCCATTACTATAGCTAAAGAGAATTACTGCCACTGCCAATGCCAACTGACACTCATAAGGCTTGGCCTCAATCCGTACTCGTGGGCTTGGCCCTGAGTTCACTAACAACTACCAAAACAACCACAAGAATAGATAGGATATATAAATAATCATAATATTCATTTAGAGGTGCGAAACCCTAAGAAGCAACAGTAGATAAGAAATTGAAGACGATGGCAAGCTACCTGATGAAATCCAACGATCCGGCGACCAATCAGCAGAGGAAAGGACCACGGGACACCACCGGAATCAGCAATGTATGGCTAGGGTTAGGGTTTGGTGAGGCAGTGTGGCGGCCGAGATGACGTGGTGGCACAGTGGATGGCGGCTACGGCAATCGGTGGTGTAGGCGAGCTAGGTCAAATCGGTGTGGGTGAGGTCGGCAAGTGGGCGCGGCGCAGGCACAGCGAAGGAGAAATAGGCACGACGTGCTATTGCGGCGAGGTTGGCACGAGCACAGGGGTGGTGGCGCGACGGCTGGGATGCAGCGCCATGGGCACGGCTGTGCTACGGCGCGACGACGAAGGCAGGCAACGGTGGCTCGAGCATGGTGATGGCAAGTGTGGGCTCAGTGACTTGGTGTGATGGCGTGGGTGTGGTGGTTGCAGGATTAGGGCACCAATGCGGCGTACGGAAAGCAATTTATAGTGGCCCCCTATGACAGACAAGGAAACAAAATAGAGTTTGAGATCCACTCAATTTGAACTGACCAGACGCACCAGTGGCAACGACCAGACGCTGCCACCCGAAGTCCGGTCGACAATAGAGAGGTCCAAAACCCCTCAAATCGTGACCGGACGCGTCCGATTCCCTTTGATCTGACACAGCCAGAGTCCGATCAATCCTAAGTTTGTCTTCTTTGTTTGACTGGACACAGGGTCACCATCACACCAGATGTAGGCTGAGCACTGTTTCAGCATCCAGTCACTCCTGTGCTGCTTCTGTTCACCTCCTATGAACTGACCGGACACTAGAAGCAGAGTCTGGTGCAGCGTCCGGTTGCTATTTTTCAGCAATTCTTCCAAGTTCCTTCGCGCTGCCTATTCCCAATAAAGTCCCAACTTCAATAAGACCCAAATAAACACCAATTGGGACTGATGTGAGTGACCTCTCTCAAACCCTCAAATTTTCAAAGAATTTTGCCTTAGGCTATAATTCTATTTAAGAAAATAGGCGATTAAAGGGGAAGATAACTGAAAAGAAATGACAAAGCAACACACATGCACATGCAATGCAATACTTGAAAGTAATTCTAGTTGCTTGTCAAGTTTGATCCAAGGTTAAGCTTCTTCACACGCTTTTCGGCGATTACCTTAACCATGTTAGACAAGCCCTAAGTGCATTACTAAAAATTAAACATGTTGTATATTACAATGCAATGCAAGGGACAACACAAGCTCATTTTTTAGTGAAGTTACTAAAATCAAGCACATTGAGCTCATTCCTCAACCTACAAAATATAGCCTCATCTAGCGGTTTAGTGAAGATATCCATCAATTGATTCTCTGTCCTTACACCTTCTAGTGATATATCATTTTTAGCAACATGATCTCTAAGAAAGTGATGGCGGATATCTATGTGCTTGGTGCGAGAGTGTTGAACCGGATTATTAGCAAGCTTTACCGCACTCTCATTGTCATACAAAAGAGGTACCTTTTCTAGAACTACACCATAGTCTAGCAAAGTTTGCTTCATGTAAAGAATTTGTGCACAACAAGCACCCGCGGCAATGTATTCCGCTTCGGCGGTGGACAATGCCATACTATTTTGCTTCTTGGAGGACCAAGACACTAGTGATCTACCAAGCAAATGGCACCCTCCGGATGTGCTTTTCCTATCAATTTTGCAACCAGCATAATCCGAATCGGAATAGCCAACTAGTTGAAATCTAGCTCCTTTGGGATACCAAAGACCAATGCTTGGTGTGTGTTTAAGGTACGTAAGGATTCTTTTAATGGCAACCATGTGAACCTCCTTAGGACTAGCTTGAAATCTAGCATACATACATACACTAAACATGATGTTGGGCCTAGATGCGGTCAAATATAATAAACTACCAATCATAGAATGGTAGAGAGTTTGATCAACCAATTTACCTCCCTCATCTAGGTCGAGATGTCCATTAGATGGCATTGGTGTCTTGATTGGTTTACATTCATCCATATTGAACCTCTTGAGAAGATCCTTGGTATACTTTTCTTGAGTGATGAAAATCCCTTCTCTCATTTGCTTGACTTGAAAACCAAGAAAGAATGTAAGCTCTCCAATCATAGACATCTTGAACTCCTTCGACATCAATTCACCAAACTCTTTGCAATAATCTTCATTTGATGAGCCAAATATGATATCATAAACATATACTTGGCAAATGAAGATCTCTCCATCAAACTTCTTAGTGAATAGTGTGGTGTCAACCTTCCCAATGGTGAAGCCCTTCTCAATGAGGAAATCCCAAAGGCGCTCATACCAAGCTCTTGAGGCTTGCTTGAGCCCATATAGCACCTTGGACAACCTATAAACATGATTAGAATATCTAGGGTCTTCAAACCTAGGAGGTTGATCAACATAGACTAGTTCATTTATGAAGCCATTTAAAAATGCACTTTTAACATCCATTTGATATAATATCATTGCATGATGCGATGCATATGCAAGGAGGATATGAATGGCTTCAAGTCTTGCAACTGGTGCAAAGGTCTCTCTAAAATCCAACCCTTCAACTTGAGAGAACCCCTTTGCAACTAGTCTTGCCTTGTTCCTCACAACAATGCTTTGATCATTTTGCTTGTTGTGAAACACCCACTTTGTTTCAATGACTCTTGCACCTTGTGGTCGCTCTTCAAGAGTCCAAACTTCATTGCGGGTGAAGTTGTTCAACTCTTCATGGATGACATTTATCCAATCCGAATCTTGAAGAGCTTCTTCTACATTCTTAGGTTCAACACAAGAGATAAAAGAGTGATGTTCAATAAATAAAGCAAGTTTTTTGAGAGCGAGTCATTACACCCTTTGAAGGACTCCCTATGATGAGATCTTATGGAAGTGCTTATAGTAGAGGTGAATTTCTTCTATCAACCACTTGAGGGAAAGGTTGTGGAGCATCAACATCTTGAGCTTGTGCCACCATTTGATTATGAGAGACATGAGTATCTTTATTTTCTACTCTTCCATCTTTATCACCATCTTATGGCACATTTGATGAAGAAGGTGGATCAATCACTTGTACATTATCTTCATCATCTTTGGGCTTGATGTCTCCAACCGGAATGTTCTTCATGGCCTCTCTCAATGGTTCATCACCTACATCATCAAGATTCTCATGTGCTCCTTGGGAGCCATTAGATTCATCAAATTCCACATCATATGTTTCTTCAACCAAGCCAGTGGCATGATTAAATACTCAATATGCTTTGGACTTTGATGAGTAACCAACAAGAAAGCTAATATCACAATGCCTTTTAAACTTCCCTAGGTGTTGCCACTTCTTGTAGATGTAGCATTTGCAACCAAACACCCTGAAAATGATACATCCGGCTTCTTCCCATTGAGCAACTCATAAGGGGTCTTGCCAAGAAACTTTTGAAGGAATAGGCTGTTAGATGCATAGCATGCGATGTTGATAGCTTCCACCCATAGAGTTTCGGGTGTATTGTACTCATCAAGCATTGTTCTTGCAAATGTGATAAGTGTCCGGTTCTTTCTCTCTACTACACTATTTTGTTGAGGAGTATATGTTGCGGAGACCTCATGCTTGATTCCAACTTCATCACAATATGCTTCAATGTTTGTGTTGTCAAATTCTTTTACATTGTCACTTCTTATCTTCTTGAGCTTCACTTCAAATTCATTTTGTGATCTCTTGGCAAACTTCTTGAAACATGATGCAACTTTGGTCTTGTCATGAAGGAAGAATACCCAAGTATATCTAGAGTAGTCATCAACAATCATAAGACAATAGAGATTTCCTCCCAAACTCTTGTAAGTTGTTGGTCCAAATAAGTCCATGTGAAGGAGCTCTAGCACTCTTATTGTTGACATGTAAGCTTTTGTAGGATGAGTATTTGCAACTTGCTTGCCGGCTTGACATGCACTACAAAGCTTGTCCTTCTCAAATTTCACATCCTTCAACCCTCTCATCAATTCGTTTTTCATAAGCTTCTTGAGTGAACTCATCCCAACATGAGCAAGTCTTCTATGCCATAGCCACCCAAGAGATGTTTTGGTGAATAGGCATGTCTTCAAGTTGGCATCTTCGGAGGTGAAATCCACTAGATATAGCTTGTTGTATCTAAATCCCTTGAATATAACTTGATCATCATCTTTCTTTGATACAACCACTTCCTTCTTGGTAAACAAGCATTGAAAGCCAAGATCACACAATTTACCAATGGATAGCAAGTTGAAGCTCAATGAAGCAACATATAGCACATTTGAAATTGAATGATCATTTGATATTGCCACTTTGCCCAATCCTTGAACTTTGCCCTTTGAATTGTCACCAAATGTAATTCTTTCTTGGCCATTTACTTCTTCATCTAGTGAGGTGAACATACGAGGATCACCGGTCATATGTTGAGTGCAACCACTATCAATAACCCAATGACTTCCACCGGTCTTGTAGTTCACCTACACACAAAAGATCAAGCTTGTTTAGGGACCCAAACTTGATGAGGGCCCTTAACTTTCTCAACAAGTGACTTTGCAACCCAAATTTTCTTAGGCCTATTCTTGTTGGGAGGCCCTAAGAACATGACTTTTATTTTTCCACTAGAATCCTTTCTAAGCATGTAATGAGCATTGAAAGCAAAGGGTCTAGCATGCTTGGGCAAGGGTTGTGGTGGTGGAGTTTGACACACATGGGCAAAGTGACCTTCTTGTCCACATTCAACACATCTCTTTGGCTTAGGCTTTGACTTATGTTGTTGTTGATGTTGAGCTTGAGCTTTCTTCTCTTGATGTGCCAAATACCCAATGCCACTTATATCCATCTTCATTACGGTGTTCATGAGTAGCTCACTTTGGAGATATTGGCCTCTTGTGAACTTGCTCAAGCCGGTCTTGAGATGTTCTTTCTCCAACTTGAGCTTCTTGTTCTCTTCTTTAAGTTCATCATGATTTTTCTCCATCTTGAGTCTCTTGTTCTCTTCTTTGAGCTTCTCATTCTCAAGAGCTATATCACAATCATGATCAAGGTTCTCTATCACAATTGTGTTGGTGGTTGATAGCTTTTCAAGATCTTTCTTGAGCTTTTCATTCTCATGCTTGAGCTTGACATGCTCATCATAGTTGTCGGTCTCAACCACTTTCTTACCTTTGCTACTAGATCCTTGCTCAATGCTCTCAACAATTAAGTCATCACATGATGTAGCTATATCAATCATAACAACATGATTAGTAGCATCATGTGGCTCATTGGATAATAACTCATGAGAGACAACAAGATTATCATGATTAACCTTGAGATTTGTGTACTCTTCTTTTAGCATATTGTAGCTAGTGGTGAGCTCATTATGTATCCCCTCAAGTTTATCATGTTTTTCTTTAAGCTTCTTTTTAGAGGATTTGAGCTCCTTGAGTTTGGATGACATAATTTTATTTTCTTCTCTAAGCTCAACACTAGCTTTTTTGGCTATATCACATTTTGCTAAGAGTGAGTCCTTATCAAGTTCTAGCTTTTCATTTTTAGCTCTTGTCTTTCTAATGATTTTAGTATATTGATTGTGCAACTTGACAAGATCATCATAAGAAGGTGATTCAAATTCATCATCACTATCACTATCATCATTGCTAGCATGATCATCACCACTACTATCATCATCATTTTGTACCTTTCATTCACCCTTGGCCATAAGGCATAGGTGTGTAGAGGATGACGGCAATGGTGTCAGTGAAGATAGTGAAGAGTCAATTACAATAGCGGCCACCTTCTTGTTCTCACTTTCATCATTGGATAAGCAACTTGATGAATCAATATCCGTGAGCCAATCACCAACGATGTATGCCTTGCCATTCTTCTTCTTGTGGAAATCTTTCTTCTTGCCATTCTTCTTCTTGTATGGCCTGTTTTTCTTCTTCTCATCATCATTTTCATCACTTGAGTCATCTTTCTTACCCTTGTACTTCTTCTTGTACTTGTCTTTCTTGGGCTTGGGGCATTGATGAGCTAGATGACCAAGTTCTCCACAATTATAGCAATCTATCTCGGAGATTGGCTTCCTTCTATTGCTAGTGAAGAATTTCTTCTTCTTCCCATCAAACTTGACACCGTTCTTGTTGAACTTCTTAAGCATCTTGGCAGTTCTTCTCACCATGAGAGCAAGACTTGCATCATCAATTTTATCATCACTTGAGCTCTCATATTCAACTCTTGTTTTGCCCTTCTTCTCTTAGCTAGCCTTGAATGCCAAGTCTTTCTTCTTGGTGGAAGAAGAGCCATCTTGTGGTGTGATGTGCATATACTTCTTATGTGCATTGATCTTTCCCAATATTTGAGTTGGTGTAGCGATGGAAAGATCACCTTGATGAAGCACGGTCACAATATGCCCATATTTATCAATGGGGAGGACACTCAAGATTTTTCTTACAACATCGAAGGGTTGCATTTGTGTAAGTCCTAGCCCATTGACTTCCTCTACAAGAACATTCAAGAGTGAATATATCTCATTAGCACTTTCCTTAGGAAGCATCTCAAATGAATTAAGCTTTTTCATAACAAGATAATAGCGTTCCTCACGCTCACTCTTTGTTCCCTTATGGAGCGCACAAATGTCCGACCATAGTGCATGGGCATCCTATGGTTCCGCACATGGTTAAAAACATCTTTGCAAAGGCCTCTAAAGATGGTGTTTCTAGCCTTTGCATTCCATTTCTCATAATTAACTTCATCGCCTTGAAGGTGTGTGGGATACTTAGGTTTTGGAAAACCTTGAGAGGCGGCTCTAAGAATTCCAACATCTAAAGCTTCTAAATAAGCCTCCATGCGGATTTTCTAATAAAGAAAATCATCTCCCTCAAAGATAGGAGGTCCATCCCCATGGGACATCTTTCTCTAGGCGGTTAAGCCTAATTTAGCGAGCATGAGGCTCTGATACCAATTGAAAGAATCAAGATGCCCAAGAGGGGGGTGAATTGGGCTAATTCTAAATTCTTTCAATGATTAAGCCCTACACTTAGATCACTTCACCCCTTGTGCCTAGAATATGTTTCTATTGTTCTACCGCACAAAAGTTTAGCACCTTAAGTTACAATCCTACTCTAGCATGACAATTCTATGAATGTAAAGACAAGAAATGAATTGCTCGAATATAAATGCTCAAAGTAAAGAGAGAAAGGAACGCGGTGATGTTTTGCCGAGATATCGGAGAGTCGCCACTCCCTACTAGTCCTCGTTGGAGCACTCACGCAAGGGTGTAGCTCCCCCTTGATCCATGCAAGGATCAAGTGCTCTCTACGGGCTGATTCTTTGATACTCCGCCGCGGTGAATCACCCACAACCGCTCACAACTTGAGTTAGGTCATCCACAAGCTCTGCCGGATGATCACCAAACTCCCAATCACCACCGAGCCATCTAGGTGATGACGATAACCAAGAGTAACAAGCACAAACTCTCACTTGACCTCAACAAGACTAATGAGAAGGGTGGATTCACACTTGCTACTCTCCTTGCACTAATGAGGACCTTAATCTTGGATTCTCAAATCTCAATCACCTCACTAGGCTCTTGCTCTCCCTTACACTCTCAAGGTGTTTCTTAGCTAAACAAATGGGCAAGAGACATCCCTTTGATGAGTGGAGTAAGTATTTATACCCCCTCATTCAAAACATAATGTTTGGAGGCTGAGTCAGCATTCTGCGAGGTGATCGAACGCTCCGGTCAGGGTGACCGGACGCTCCGGTCAGTTATACCCACAAAGAGCCGTTATGCTCTGACCGGACTCTGACCAGCGTCTAGTCAGCACTGACCGGACGCGTTCGGTCAAGAAAAACGCTCTCTGGGACCTTACTGATGTTGACTGGATGCTGGAACCCAGAGTCCGGTCACTTCGCTGTTAAGCATCTGGTCAGTTACCGGATCCTGACCAGCGTCCGGTCAGTACTGACCGAACGCGTCCGATCAGGAAAATCCCTCTCTAGAACCTCTCTAGAGTTGACCGGACGCAGGCACCCAGCATCCAGTCACTTTTCACTCAACATCTAGTCACAACCAGATGACTTTAGATGATCAGATGAACTAACCGACTCACCCTCCAGCGTCCGGTCACAACCAGACCAGCGTCCGGTCAGTCATTTGACCCTCCATTCACTTCTAACTCGAAATCCTATCTGAATGAAGTTTACTCCAATTGATCTTAGGATTACTCCTAAGCTACCTAGTGCTAGTTTTGACAAGTGTGCACCACACCTAACCCAATAGACTCACCTAGGTCAAGCTACTAGTCCATACCCCTCTTAATAGTGCGGCCAAAGGAAAAATAAAGTCCTAAACTACTCTAAGTGTCTCTTCAACACCAAATAACACTTAGAACTAGTCTGTCCTTAACCTTGTCATGCATCCTTTGAAAACCGAAATGATTCCCATCGTCAGGGGCATGACAACCATGATTACCCAATCAATTACCATTACCATGACCTAACTCAAATTGCCTCTACAAAACATACATTAGTCATAGTAATCTCGTGTTGTCATTAATCACCAAAACCCAACTAGGGGCCTAGATGCTTTCAGCTATGTCAAGGGGCCGGTGGATTAGGGGATCGTCTTCTCTAAGACCGGCAGAAGTGGGTTGCAACTCACTGTGTTCAGCGATGCAGACATGGTGGGGGACATCGACGGATGGCAGAGCACCTCTGACATTCTCGTCTTCCTCGGGTCAGCTCCAATCTCATGGTTGTCGCTGAAACAGAAGGTGGTGGCGTTGTCCACGTCCGAGGCAGAGTACGTGGCGGCGGCCACAGCGGCGTCCCAAGCTATGTGGCTACATCGGTTGCTGGGTGAGCTGACTGGTGTGGAAGCTCACCCACCAGCACTGATGGTGGACAACCAACCCTCCATCACCCTCGTGAAAAATCCGGTTCTCCACGACCGGAGCAAGCACATCGACATCAAGTTCCACTTCCTCAGGGATTGTGTCGATGGAGGGTAGATCGTCATCGAGTTCGTCGAAACTGGTCGGCAACTCGTGGACGTCCTCATCAAGTCGCTCGGCCGTCTTCGGTTCACGGAGCTGAAGAAGATGATTGGCAGGGTGGAGGTTCTAGGGTTAGCAGCAGGACTAGGAAAAGAATTATAAAGTAATCTGCTGCTCTCCCATCTCTGAACATGCGGTAGGGGTAGGCGCCGAAAGGGCTCCCTACTGCTGTACTGTAGCCGCGGCAGGGGCAGGCACCGAAAGGGCTCCCTACTGCTATAATGTAGCCACAGCAGGGGCCGACGCCAAAGTTAGCCTGCTGTTACATCTAATCACTGTAGCAGCATGGCAGCCTGGCATGCTTGTGTACTAGGATTAGATGGGCAAAGTTGTATATATAGCTTCCCATTGTAACTCAGTAAAGTGAGCGAGTTCAGTTTTGCTATCTCCTTTGTAGAGCTCCGGCCAACGCTGGTGCTTGTGTTGTGTGTGTGCGCTCTGTTTTTCCTTCCTTCTTCTACCTCCAGCCGTAGTGTGTGTGGTCGGCAACGACGGTGAGCGGTCGGCTCACCCATGCCGAGATCTCGGGACCAACCATCACCGGTGGCCGTGAAGCCGGCTCGAAAACTAATGTAGACTGTTTTTCCTATATTTTATTTTGCTACCATACTCATACTCAGCGTCTACACAGCCTGCACATATTGTCAGGTCGAAAATCAAATTTAAAAGCCAGTAGAAACAAAGGTATTTCATAGTATATAAGGATAAGGTATATGGGACCAACTTTTAAGGTTGGTTGTGGTCTTATACACTCCAGATGTTCTAAGCTACTTTAATTTTAGAGTAAAATTAATGGGCGGTCTTCAAAGCTGTTTGGTGGTGTCGTCAGCGCCAAAGTCCTAAAATACATTTTCAGCTCATGGTATATGTAACGGGTCTCATCACTTGTCCAACCGGTCTATTACCCAACCCTATGATCATGCTGCTTGATGGTAAGCTGTAAGCCTTTGCGATTGTTCAAATAATCATGCAGCCACTCCTGATGCCTCTCGTGCCAAAGTTGATGGCCCTATAAAAATCTAACACTGTTTCAACTTCGATAGGTGCAATAAATTAAAGGGTGCCACCAAGTGAGGTTTCTAGTGCATCAAGATTTTTCAGTAGTTAGTAATTAGTAAAGCAAGAAAATACCCTTTACCTTTGTTGAAATTTTGTTGCAAGTGACTTGAAAATTAAACGTCCTTCCACCAGTTTGCACATTCTATACTCTACTGTGGATTTGTTTTTTACATCTATATCAGACTGCAGTGCCAATTTGATGACAATGGAATGTGCTCAAGGAGCAGAGCTTTGTAGTGGTGGAGAGAAGCAGGGAGACAGTTTATATAGGATAGTTTGGAATGAATTTATGTTGACAAAGTTGTTGGATGTAATAACTGGCATGCATGTGCTTCTGAAGAGCTGGGACATGTTAGCATGATCCGCAAGATTCAATACTATTTCTGTCAACCCACTCACCATGCGTAATGTAGTAATTGATCCGGCTCTTGTATTTATAGAACGCGTTATAAACTTCATAGTTGCAATGAAGAAAGAAACCACATTACTATATTCCTTTTTTTTTCTTACGAAGTCACTAATACGTGGAATTACGGCTATGTTTTGATTTGGAAGTTGGTACAAATACACAGCTCAGCGAGTGCCAAGTCCAAGTCCTAACCATCCTGTTATGGCAAGTGGAGCTGTAGCGCGCATGAACAGTACCTCGTGGATAGTGCATAGATTGATTTGGTTTGTTAGCAAAGAGACGAGTTAGATTGAGTCGGTTAGGTATTTCTTTATGAGTCAAGTCAGTCATCTCTATAAAAGAGAGAACCCAGTATCTATTGTAATCAAATAAGGAGAACCTAAGAAGTAGTCTACAGACGAAAGGGTTCATGGTGCTACCCTAGTCAATCCACATCAATCCTTGTAGAAGGAATACATTTCCTTCATTGTTAGGATTGGGACGAGCAAACTAATGATTTGGATTCCTTGTTACTCAATCAACTTGTACATAAGGTATAATAATTAATCGGACACCGTGTTTACGCAAACTCTAATGGATGACGGATTGTGTGTTGCGTGCAGCGTGTGCCTCGTAGCCCATGACCCCGACGCAACCTCACGGCCCGTGCCTTCCTCCTCCTTCGTCGTCGCCAGAGACAAGCTCGTCGGTGTTAGGGTTCCAGGGTTAGGCGCTTGGGTTTCCTTGGGCTCTATGACCGCGGCCTTAGAAAGGGGAGGGGCCCCGATGCGATGGTCGGCCCGGCGGTGCTAGCTGTTCGACCGGCGGCGAGCGAGGCGGCGGGGGCACCGCCGAGCGGGCAATGGACATTCGGTTGGCCTAGGCTGACGCAATGTGGCCAGTGGCAATGAGTTAGAGCTTGCCCTTCGAAGGGCGGGGTGGAGCGGCAGGGGTGGTATGGCGGGCAGCTCGGCCTGGGCGGCGAGGGAGGCACTGGCTGGGGGAGACAGTCTAGCAAAGTTTCCTAATACCTTCATCCAAATATTGAATTCCACATCAACCAAGGACTGCTTCAGTAATGCAAAAAAAGGTGTATTCCTCGCTTCGTTAGAGTTACATGTAGCAGTTTATAAATGGAAGCATATACTCTCTTGATAGACAAGGATACAGATAAAGGGTATTGAGCAGAAACACTTGGCCCTTTTACGACTCCTTAATCAATTTAGAAATGATAAACCTAGCTATATTCTAGGACAGTGAATAATTTCACAAAGTTATCATTGGATATTCAACTTGTCCTGATATTATAGGCAAAGTATATATGTTGAAGATACAAAGTATATTTCTAATAATCACAGCTAACATTCTAGTTATATAGGTAGAGACATTTTTTGAATTTAGCCTTGCAATCACATATGGCTAGTTATATTAATAAGGATATACACAAGAATATCTCTGCCCTTCTTTGTGGTACCATTAATTCCAATAGTTCCAAGTTAGAGCAGTATTAAGGTCCTCTAAATAGATTGTTAAATTGAATGCTTTGATACCAGTAGACAGTAGTATGATTTATGAATAATGTGATACTAAATTAGTGAAGCGGCTAAATTCGTGTGTTTAACCAGGAATTCACCTAGTGTTCGTTTCATAATTCCAGGAGTGCATGGATCTATCAATGTTCGTACTACTATCTCAACTAAAACATGTTAAGTTTCCCTCCATCTGCCTCCAAATCCTACTTAGTCAAACTCTCTCAGAGATAAATACTGTATTATCAACATTAGGAAGCACGTGATCATGTGTTACGCTTCTGCATGCAACAAAATTCAAGTGTTAAGCTTCCACTTCTTGCAAGCTAGCTAGGGCTGAGAATCTGAAGTGACTATATGACACATCGCATCTATATGCGCATCGCACCTATATATAGATGCCTATATTGAAAGTAATTATTGATCTCAGGAAAAAGAAGGCAATAAAAGAAGTAGGCTGAACAACGAAGCATGAAGGTGCACTGTATTTATTGGTTTGTTATCTGTTCAATTTATTTTTATCTTGCGATGCTTCCTAGCGAAGCTACAAAATAATGGGGATGATATATAACTGCTGATTAGACACTGAAAATATTAATAAACCATAACTCTTGAAAACATATCTGTTTTGAAAAATAGTTTGGCATCTATACCCTTAGGATTTAGTACAAATTTGAACTAAATCCAAAAAAATCCTAGACCATTCTGTGCCTTCCAAACGGGGCGGAAAATGCTGGCTTTTATTTAGGCTAAAGTGTCAAACAAGCTGTTTGATCCATGGTAAATTTGCATTGGATCAGATTAATAAAAAACATAGATTGGTCAACCAATCATTATTGGCGCAACAATTGCTCAAAAATGATGTATTATTTGAACAACACAGGCATAGTTATATCAGCTCGCCAAAAAGAACATGTGACATAATCACTGGCAGTTGGAACTAATAAGCTACTATTTTCCACTACCAGGATGCTGATCCTACGTTAATTGCATTGCTGCGTCCACAGTACACCATGTAATTAGCCAGTTCAGAAATGTAACTGAGAAGTTACCGATCCAAGTACATGCTAGTAAATAGTAGTATCATCTGGATCAGTGATGAAAAGTCAGTTGTTGAATATAGTGAATAATTTTTAACAAAATTCAACTTGTCCTGATGCTCTAAAAAAATCTGTTCTAGATACAAAGTATATTTCTAATTAATCACATCTAAGATTCTAGTTATATACAAGAAAAGTGGGTTGCATTTTCTGAATCTAGCCTTGCAATAACATATGACTAATTTAGTTATATTAACAAAAATTTACACAATAATATGGCTACCCTTCTCTATCATACCATTAATACCAATAGTTCCAAGTTAGAGCAGTATTAAGGTCCTTCAAACAGATTGTTAAACCCGATGCTTTAATACCAGTAGATAGTAGTGTGAATAATGGGAGATTAAATTAGTGATGCAAGGGGGATTATTGGTAGTGTAAGAATCCCATGATCTTTCATTTCGGTTGAAGCACTACTAGCATTGTGCCTTGAAACCATAATTCCAGGAGTGCATAGCCTTATCATTGTCCATACAACTATCTACTAAAACGTTAAGTTTCCCTCTGCCTCCAAATCCTACTAAGTCGCTCGCTCTCTCAGAGACAAATAGTGTATTGTCAAGATCAGGAAGCACCTGATCATGTGTTCTGCATGCAACAAAATTCAAGCGTGCTTCCACTTCTTGCAAGCTAGCTAGGCTAAGAATATGAGGTGACTATATGACACATCGCGTCCATATTCGCACGGGTAACTAGCACATGAGGATTGAATAGAGGCACCTATATATAGAGGGTTGTGTTGAAAGTAACTATTGAACTTGGGAAAAAAAGGCAACAAAAGAAGTAGCTAGGCTGAACAATGAAGCAGTCAGGTGCACTGTATTTATTGATTTATTATCTGTGTCAATTTCTTTTTAGCTTGCGATGCTTCCCAGCAAAGCTGCAAAAATAATGGCGATGATATATAGCTGTCGATTCAACACTGAAAACATTAATAAACCCTACGCCTTGAAAAACATGTTAGACATAATCTGTTGCTCCTCATTTCTCCTTGGTTGGAGACTGGTCCGCTCGACCGACCACTCCCTGTTGGGAGTTGGGGACTGATTGGCTCTACCGACCAGTTCCTGTAGCTGTAGCTGTATTGCAATAGGCCATCTCTAGTACATTAGTTGGTAGCTATTACATCAGCCATGTCTTTATAGTGGGCTGAGGTAAGCTTTGTACTGCTAGGAGTAGTTGGTATACCCTGTACCTTAGGAGTAGTTAGTTCATGTACTCTTGTACTCAGAAGTAGGTAGTTGGCCAATAACTATGTACCTGGTAGAGGTACAGCTAGAGTTCTATATATTCCATCCAAAAGGCAATGTAATACTCAGTTCAGTTGCCACAAACAAAAGGGCAGGGCTTCGGCCAACGCTGATGCTTGTGCTGAGTGTGTGTGTGCGTTGTTCTCAAATCTCTTATTGTACCTCTAGCCATAGTGAGTCGGTGTGTGTGCTGGTAACCTAGTTGCTTACCTGTGCTGGGTAGCCAATGATCAACAAGTGATATCAAAGCCATACAAGCGCAGTCACCGGACTAACTGCTGGCGATGACAAACGGTTTGGAGATAGGCGACAGCAGCGGCGCTGCTGTAGCTGCCCAACCACGACAGGAGGTCGTTGTGCGCATGGTGCGGGAGGTCAGTGGCACCAGTTGGCCGACGCTGACTCTCACCAACTATGATGAATGGGCGGTGACCATGAAGGTCAAGCTTAGAGCCCGATAACTCTAGAATGCCATTGACAAGGGCACCGACAACGAAGAAGATGACATGTCAGCATTGGAAGCCATCCTCGCTGCTGTACCAGCAGAGTACAGGGAGCCGTTGGGGCGAAGAGCTCTGCTAAGGTGGCGTGGGAGGCCATTGCGGCGATGCGCGTCGGTTCTGACCGCTCAAAGAAGGCAACGGCCCAGCTGCTGAAGCAATAGTACACCAACCTCAAGTTCAAGGATGGTGAGGCGGTGGAGGATTTCTTCCTCCACCTACAAATGCTCATCAGCAGGCTGAGGAGCCACGGTGTCACCATCGATGAAGAAGAGGCAGTCTCCAAGTACCTCCACTCTGTACCGGCGAAGTACATCCAGATTGCTCTCTCCATAGAGATGATGCTAGACTTGTCCACCCTCACCATTGAGGATGTGACAGGTCATCTATGACCAGTGGATGAGCACATGGAGCAGGCCACAACAACGACGGACAACGGCAAGCTGCTGCTAATAGAGGAGGAGTGGGCTACCCGAATGAAGGAGAAGAAGTCCGGGGAAGCCTCCTCCAGCCGCGGTGGTGATGGCAGGCTCCGCGGCAAGGCTTCTTTGGAGAAGAAGAAGAAGAAGAAGGTTGATCCCAACGCCTGCCGGCGCTGCAGGAAGACGGGCCATTGGTTAAAGGAGTGCCCAAATCACAAGCAGAAGAAGAAGGCCAAGGCTCATCTAGCGCAGACTAATGATGATGATGAGGCCACTCTCCTAATGGCGACATTCTATGTACTACACGACATTGAGGCCAAGGAGAAGGGAGAGGTGATGGCGGTGGAAGGGCCTGGGAAGGCTCTAAAAGCTGTCAACCTCGACAAACCACGTGCCCAAGTCCACCTTGGATGTGTGGGTAGCGAGCAGGAGCAGCGGTGGTACCTAGACTCCAACGCCAGCAACCACATGACGGGCTCCAAGGCAGCCTTCTCCGAGCTCGATGACGACGTGACCAGCATGGTGAAGTTCGGTGATGGCTCAAGGGTGGCGATCCGAGGGTGTGGCACCATCATCTTCAGGTGCTAGAACGTTGAGCACCGTGCGCTAACGGATGTATATTACATCCCATAGCTGCATTCAAGCATCATCAGCATTGGCCAGCTAGATGAGCGCGGCAACGAGGTACTGATCAAGGACGGTGTCCTTAGGATCAGGGACCGAGAGCAGCGGCTTCTTGCCAAGGTGAAGAGGTCCTAGAACTGGCTGTACCTGCTCGACCTCAAGGTGGAGTAGCCCATCTGCTTGGCTGCACGGCGCATGGAGGAGCCATGGCTGTGGCATGCCTGGTATGGACATCTAAGCTTTGATGCTCTTGGTCCGCTAGAGAAGATGGTGACTGGGCTGCCTCACATCGAGCACGCAGGCAAGCTATGTGACAGCTGCCTAGCCAGGAAGCAAAGAAGACTGTTGTTCCCAAAGACGGCGAAGTACCACGCGGCAGAGACCCTCGAGCTGGTCCATGGTGACCTCTATGGGCCGATCACGCCGGCAACGCCTGGCGAGCGCAAGTACTTCATCTTGTTGGTGGATGACTGTAGCCAGTACATGTGGCTGCAGCTTCTGACCAGCAAGACCGAGGTGGTGGAAGTGGTCAAGAAATTCAAGGCGCGCGTGGAGGCGGAGAGTGGCAAGAACCTGTGCGTGCTGCGGACTGATCGCGAGGACGAATTCACTTTGGTGGAATTCGCTGCATACTACGCGGATCAGGGCATGGTGTGACACCACACCGTGCCGTACTCACCACAACAAAATGGCGTGGTGGAGTGATGAAATCAGACGGTGGTCGACATGGCTTGATCCATGATGAAGGCTAAGAAGATGTCGACGGAGTTCTAGGGAGAGGCGGTGACCACGGCGGTGTTTATCCTCAATCGCGCGCCCACCAAGGCACTGAAGGGCAAGACACCGTTCGAGGCTTGGCATGGACGCAAGCCAAATGTGTCCTTCCTCAGGACATTTGGCTGCGTCGGCCATATGAAGAACACCAAGCCTCATCTCAACAAGCTGGAAGATAGGAGCACGCCGATGGTGCTCCTAGGCTACGAGGAGGGCAGCAAGGCCTATCGGCTTTATTATCCCAAGAGAGGCAAGGTGGTGATCTCTAGGGATGTGGTGTTCGATGAGAAGGCGGCCTGGGACTAGGACAATCCAGGCACAGGGGAAGCTGGTGGCTTCACCATCACCTTTGTTGTCAAGCGCATGGTCATCCACGGTGGTGGAGACGCTGGAGAGGAGGTGCCGACCACTCTAGCAATAGAGCCAAACACTGCAGAGGGGGTGCCGAGCACTTCAGCAGAAGTGCCAAGCACTCCAGCAGTGGAGTCGACCACTCCAGGAGTGGTGCTGACCGCTCCAGCAGTGGATCCGGCCAATCCGGTAATGGTGCTGAGTGGTCCAGCAGCGATGCCGACCACTCCGACAAAACAGGGAAGCCGGGGACCACCGATCGAGTTCACCTCCCCTCCTAGCGACATCAGCGAGTTCGTGGATGCCTTCCACGACGGCGATGAGGTCTGGTTCCGTAGGCTAGACAACATCATCGGCAATGCAAGGGCCACTGGCCTAGCGAGTCGGCTGCTCGATGATCCAGAGGTGCTCCTTGTTAGTGCCGAGGAGCCACCGACGTTCGTAGTGGCTGAACACGACGCCAATTGGCGACGGGTGATGTTGGAAGAGATGAAGGCCATCGAGGACAATGGCACATGGGAGCTGGTAGATCCACCAGTAGGCTGTAGGCCGATCGGCTTGAAGTGGGTCTACAAGGTGAAGTGGGACGAGCACGACGCCCTTGTTAAGTACAAGGCTCGGCTCGTCGCCCATGACTTTGTGCAGCGTGAGGGCATCGACTTCGAGGAAGTCTTTGCTCTGGTGGCGCGAATGGAGTCCGTTCGCTTGCTGTTGGCCATGGTAGCAACGAAGGATTGGCGCGTCCACCACCTCGATGTCAAGTCTGCATTCCTCAATGGTGAGCTCGCAGAGACGGTCTTCGTCAAGCAAGCTCTGGGCTTCGCCGTCAAGGGCGTTGAGCACATGGTGGCAGGCCCCTTGGGCGTGGAACGCCAAGCTCGATGCCACCATGGGCGAGCTTGGGTTCACTTGCTACGCTACAGAGCACGCGCTTTACACGTGGCGACGGGGAAGGAGGAGCTCGTCGTCGGCGTGTACGTGGATGACTTAATCGTCACCAGAGCGCGAGCAGAGGACATCGACGGTTTCAAGCACGAGATGGTGGCTCGTTTCAAGATGAGCGATCTCGGCGCGCTCTCCTACTACCTCAGCATCGAGGTGAGGCAGGGGAAGCAGAGCATCTCCCTGGGTCAGCGCGCCTACGTGGAGAAGCTGCTGGAGCGCGGCGGCATGGCAGAGTGCAAGCTGTGCGTGACTCCGATGGAGAAGCGGCTAAAGCTGAGCAAGCACAGCACTGCTACGAAGGTGGACGCGACGCGCTACCGAAGTATCGTCAGCGGGTTGTGCTACCTCACTCATACCCGATCGGACATTACGTTCATGGTTGGGTACATCAGCCATTTCATGGAGGACCCGCACGAAGATCACTGGTCCGCAGTGAAAAGGTTGCTGTGCTACGTCAAGGGGACGCTCGATCAAGCGATCATCTTCCCCAAGAGTGGCAGCAAGGGAGGGTTGCGGCTCATGGTGTTCAGTGAGGCACCCCAAGGCAAAGGAAGGTGAGCCGGAGCTCATTGTTTTTAGTGATGCGGACATGGCGGGCGACATTGATGGGCGACGAAGCACCTCCGGCGTGCTCATCTTCTTTGGAGCGGCCCCCATTGCTTGGCAGTCGCTGAAGCAAAAAGATCGTGGCGTTGTCGACGTGTGAGGCGAAGTACGTCACTGCGGCCATGGCGGTGTGTCAGGCTGTCTAGCTGTGCCGGCTGCTGGGCGAGCTGGCCGGCGAGGAAGCTCACCCGCCAGCTCTGATGGTAGACAACCAGCCCGCCATCGCCCTCGCCAAGAACCCTGTCCTCCACGACTGAAGCAAGCACATCGATATCAAGTTTCACTTCCTCCGGGACTGCATCGATGGATGACAGATCGTCATCGAGTTTGTCGAGACTGGCAGATAGCTCGCTGACATCCTCACCAAGTCACTCGGATACATGCGGTTCATGGAGCTGAGGAAGATGATTGGCATGGATGAGGTCAAGGCATCGGGCTAGCAGCAGGATTTAGGGGAATAATTGTTAGACATAATCTACTGCTCTCCATTTCTCCTTGGTTGGAGACTGGTCAGCTCGGCTGACCACTCCCTGTTGGGAGTTGGGGACTGATCGGCTCTGTCGACCAGTTCCTATAGCTGTAGTAGTATTGTAATAGGCCATCTCTAATACATTAGTTGGTAGCTATTATATCAGCCATGTCTTGGTAGTGGCCTGAGGTAAGGTTTGTACTACTAGGAGTAGTTGGTATACCCTGTACCTTAGGAGTAGGTAGTTGGTGTACTCTTGTACTTAGTTGTAGGTAGTTGACCAACAACTATATACCTGGTAGAGGTACAGCTAGAGTTGTATATATTCCATCCAAAGGGCAATGGAATACTCAGTTCAGTTGCCACAAACAAAAGGGCAGGGCTTCGGCCAACACTGGTGCTTGTGCTAAGCGTGTGTGCGCTGTTCTCAAATCTCTTCTTCTATCTCTAGCCATAGTGAGTGAGTGTGTGCTGGTAAGCTAGTTGCTTACCTGTGCAGGGCAGTCAGGGATCAACAAAACATGTCTTGCTCATGGTACTTGGTGCCTGTTTCGAGAGATAGTTTTGGCATCCAAATCTGAAGGATGTAGTATTTGAACTAAATCATGAAAACTCCTAGAGCATTATTTGCCTTCCAAACAGGACTACAAACTGCCGACTTTTATTTAGGCCAAAGTGTCAAACCAGATGTTTGATCCATGGCCAATCTGCATTGGATCAGGTTAATAAAAAAATATATAGAAGTGATCAACCAATCATTATTATTGGCGCAAAAAATGATAAAAATGATGTATTATTCGAACAACATAGGGACAATTATCTCACTGACAGTTGGAACTAATAAGTTACTCTTTCTTTTCCACTACCAGGATTGCAATCCTGGGTTACTTGCATTGCTGGACCATGTACACCATGTTTTAGCCAGTTCAGAAATGTAGTGAGAAGTTATCGATCCAAGTCCATGCTACTCTTTACTTCAACACAGACACACTACATTACTATTCCTACATCACAACAGCAGGTCAGGTGGATTATTAGTATCATCAGACTAGTCAGTTGTACGTTGAAGGTGCATGGTGAACATCGGCCAGTAATATAATTCGAGCTCCATGTAACACCAAAGGTCAGCAGCGTCCTTATTGCCTCAGTGGACATTTTTTGTTGTTTCCACATCTCTCAGCACTCCAGTAATAAGCACGCGTACTCCTGCATATGCCTACCTCTATATATCCTGTGGTGTGGTGACCCCTTGAGTCTAAAATGATTTCTCGATATACATATGAAGATAAACATAGACACAACGCTAGTATGCATAAGTCTACAAAAGCACAGTTGGAACTAATAAGCTACTCTTTTTGTACTACCAGGATGCTGATCCTATATATGTTAATTGCATTGCTGCGTCCATGTACCCCATGTAATTAGCCTGTTCAGAAATGTAGGTGAAAAGTTATTGATCCAAGTCCATGCTAGTAAATAGTAGTATTGTCTGGATCAGTGATGGATAGTCAGTTGTTGAAGATAGTGAATGATTTTTAACAAAGTTGCCATTTGATGTTCAACTTGTCTTGATGCTCTGAATAAAACATGTTCAGTATACAAAGTATATTTCTAATTAATCACAACTAAGATTCTAGTTATATAGGAAAAGTGGGTTATATTTTTTGAATCATCTAGCCTTGCAATCACTTATGGCTAGTTTAGTTATATTAAAAAAATACACAAGAATATGGCTGCCTTTCTCTCTGATACCACTAATTCCAATAGTTCCATGTTAGAGCAGTATTAAGGTCCTTCAAACAGATTGTTAAACTGAACGCTTTAATACCAGTAGACAGTAGTATGAATCGAATAATGCGAGACTAAATTAGCGAAGCGAGACTATGGGACAAATCTCGCACGTGAATAAAGAACGAGGATTATTGGTAGTGGAAGCAAGTAAATTCATGTGTTCAAACAGATTTTCATCCAAGGTTCATTTCAACCTGGTTTAACAGCAGACCCTTAGAGCCACAATTTCCATAGTGCATATATAGCCCTTGTCCGTACTACTATCTAGTATCTACTAAAACATGTTAAATTCCCCTCTGCCTCCAAATCCTACTAAGTCGCAGTCTCTCAGAGATAAATACTGTATTGTCAAGATCAGGAAGCACCTGATCATTTGTTCTGCATTCAAAAAAATTCAACTGTCATTCTTCCACTTCTTGCAAGCAAGCTAGCTAGGACTGAGAATCTGAGGTGACTATGGCACATCACGTCTGTGTATATATAGGCATGGGGCAGGCATGAGGATTGAAAGAGAGGCACTTATATATAGATGACGGTGTTGAAAGTAACTATATTGAACTCAGGGAAAGAAGGCAACAAAAGTAGGCTGAAAATTGAAACAAACAGGTGCACTGTATTTATTGTTTCATCTATGTCACAAATATTTATGTTGTGATGCTTCCTAGCAAACCTGAAAATTAAAGGTGACAATAGCTATCGATTCGACACTGAAAATATTAATAAAGCATAGCCCTTGAAAAACATATCTTGCTCATGGTACTTAGAGTCTGTTCCGAAAGATAGGCATCCAGATCCTTGGAATTTATTACAGGTTTTGGACTAAATCATGAAAACTCCTAGACCATTCTTCGCCTTCCAAACAGGACTGGAAACTGCCTACTTTTATTTATACCAAAGTGCCAAACAAGCTGTTTGATCCATGGCCAATTTGCATTGGATCAGGTTAATAAAAAAACATAGATTGATCAACCAATCATTATTGGTGCAACAATTGCTCAGGAATGATGTACTATTTGAACAACATAAGCGTGATTATATATCTCACTGACAGTTAGAACTAATAAGCTACTCTTCTACACTACCCGGATGTTGATCCAGGGTTAATTGAATTGTTGTGTCACGCCATGTAATTAGCCAGTTCAGAAATGTAAGTGAGAAGTCATCGATCCAAGTCCATGCTACTCTGAACTTAACACACACTGCATTACTACACTACAAACAACAGGTGGATTCCATGTGTTCTGAATGGTCAGTTGTTGAAGGTGGATGGTGAGTAATTCATTCAGCGTCCTTGCCTCGGTGGATAGCCTTGTTGTCCGGTTGTTCCCACCTCTCTCGGCACTCCAGTAACAAAATCGTCAGAGTTTGCGTGTGCCATGAGCCAAAAGGAATGAAGCAGCTAGCTAGTTTAATTCGGAGAAACAATCTTTATTCCTAATTACTAGTAGTGCTAATGACATACACAGGGATCCGAACAACAACAAGGTTTAACTTCGGCTCACATTGGTGGGTTTGAGTGTGCAGTCGGCGGGACACAGAGGCGGTCGGGCACACGCATGAGCTGATGCAGAAGCTAGCTGTCCAACGGATACGTAATATGAATGAATGAATGCGTGTACACCTCAGCACCCACCACGCACGCACATGAATGAATGCGGAGCAGAAGCAGATGCGGCTCCCAAGCGTCCTGCAAGTACAACGCACGCGGCCACTTAACTAATTTTTTACTATTTAATCCTTTTTTCTGAAAATTTATGTTTAGCCGTCTGGAAGACTTAAACTCATCTTTAACCCTGGGGTCGATGTCATGAGTCTTGACGTCGAGGTAACACGTCTCAACGCCACACATCTTGACATCGAGGTGCCTGGCCATGTACAGTACGGAATCCTAAGTGGCGTTGACGTGGCCGGTATCCGAACTCGACGCCACAAATCTTGACGCCGAGCTCGACACCAAGATCTGTGGCGCCGAGGGGTATGCTTCAAAGCCTGCGGCCAAGTGAAGAGAGTGGGAGAGAGGTGGGCCCCAGACAAAGGCGACGTTCTCGGACGGGAGACCATGAGTGTGCGGCGCGTGCCACATGCGCGCACAGCCTAGACGGCTAGACCCGTCTGTCTTGCTTGTCGGGCTGCGTTAAACTGTTCTTCAAACTGTTGCTGCTGTGGTACGTGTACGTCGTAGCTGTGGTACGTGTCATGACTCTGTTAGGGGCTAGCTGTGGTGGAGCCTTATCTGTCTCCCTGTCTACGTGGTTTGGTCCCGTTCGGCTGGTAGAATTTTGACTAAAACTGGCTGAAAAATATTATTCTGGCTGAATTGTTGTAAGAGAGAAAATATTGTTTCGGCTGAAAAAAAAAAGCCGAACAAATCGAATATGGGATAAGCCAAATGAGGACTTAAACACGCGCGTATGTATACGTAGTATTCTACTATATATTCCGGCTAGGTGCTGCGCTGCGTGTACGTCGTAGCGTATAGTATCCTTCCTTGAGTCGATCTAGCTATACGGTATATTCGGTCAGCATGCAGTTCATGGAAGGCCTACCTGTGCCGGGAGAACTACGAGGCACGTCCAAGTGGCAGCTGGATTTTCTTGCGAAGCGATGCAATGCAAATCCGGGACCTATTCTTTTGAACTTATAAGTCGATTTATCAGCTAAAATCTATAGTATTTTTCTCTCATAATAAATCAGCTTCAGTCGATTTATCGGCTGACTTTAATACCAGGCGAACAAGCCCATGCAATGAAAAGAGATGAGATGATATGAATATGATGATCCGTTGCTCTGTGCAATGAAAGGAGTGAGATGATATGAATACGATGATCCCGGGCCCGTGACTCCCCTATCACCGCAGGAGCAGCGCCATCATACGGCGCCAGACGGCGTGCGCGTCATATCACCTGCGCGGCGCACGTCTCCTATGCAGCCTACTCCAACCATAGCCCCTCTTAGCGCGGCACACGTCTCCCCTGGCGCGTCATGAGTGCGGACCATGCCTCAGCCCGGAACAGTGCGCCGCTCGAGCTGCCGGAGTTACTGTCATACAGGACCGGTCACGTCGAGCTTTTGGTGGGCCCCATGCGCCTGGTCCGGTCATTAGCATATGTACTGTAGCACACATGGGTCCACCGAGAGCTTGACGTGACCGGACATGTATGGCAGTAGCTCCTCTACGGGCAGCTCGAGCGGCGCACTGTTCCGAGGCTGAGGCATGGTCCGCACTCGTGACGCACCAGGAGAGACGTGCGCCGCGCTAGGAGGGCCTACGGTTAGAGTAGGCTGCATAGGAGACGTGCGCCGCGCAGGTGATATGACGCGCACGCCGTCTGGCGCCATATGATGGCGCTACTCCTGCAGTGACAGGGGTCACGGGCCGGCACCGAGCAATGGTTTTTATTAATACCGCACATTGCCGACGTTGCTCTGTCACTGTCAGCATGTATGAGTGGCCACTGGCCATGGTTTCCCGTAGCGCCGCAGACGACAAGAAGTTCCTGTTGGTTATCCATGCTCGGCGTTAGAATACATGGCGCCGAGCTCGACGCCAAGGTCTACGGCGTCGAGCTCGGCACCATATATTCTGGCGTGAAGGTACCGGTCACGTCAACGCTACCTAGAATTTTCTGTTGTGCACGGTCGGCATCTCGGCGCTAAAATCTGTGGCTGTTACCTCGGTGCCAGAACTCATGACGCCGACCCCCAGGGTCCAAAGATGAGTTTAACAGCATGTTCGTTTCGTCGTAAACGATCGTGGATTATTTACTGCTGGCTGGTTTGGTGTGAGAGAAAAATACTGTTCCAGCTTATAATCCATGATCGTATATAATCGTATAAGCTCAGTCGAACAAACTGTAAGTCTTCCAGAGAGCTAAACGTAAATTTTCTTTTAAAAAAATCAAATAGTAAAAAATTGGGGGCCACTGACCGACTGGCCAGCTCAACAAAGGAAACAAACCCAGTACACCCAGGAGAAATCCTACTGCGAGATCTCTGTCGGACCCTACCGCGAGATCAGGAAAGATTTAGGCCTCGTTTAGTTTCAAAAAAAAATTCTAAAAAGTGCTACAGTCGCTATCACATCAAATCTTACGATACGTGTATGGAGTATTAAATGTAGACGAAAAAAAATTAATTGCACAATTTGGTTGGAAATCACGAGACAAACGTTTTGAGCCTAATTAGTCAATAATTAAATATTAATTGTTAAATAAAAATAAAAGTGCTAGAGTAACCAAATTCCCAAATTTTATCCAACTAAACAAGGCCTTATCATTTTCCTGCCGAATGCAAGGTTTCCATCACTCATCATTAATGACCAATACAGCCCTCCATCCTAGTTTCACGGACGTAAAAGGCCTGGTTTACTTCCTTAAAAAAAAATTATACCATATCCTATCGAATATTTCTACATATATATGGAGTATTAAATATAGACTAAAAAATAACTAATTGCATAGATTGCGACTACTTTACGAGATTCTGTAACACATGTGCTGATGACGGATGTGGTGCTACAGTAACACATGTGCTGATGACGGATTAATTAGGCTTAATAAATTCGTCTCACGATTTACTGACGGATTCTGTAATTTATTTATTTTATTAGTATCCGAACACCCCATGTGACATCCGATGTGATACCCCAAAGCTTTACACCTTGGATTTAAACAAGGCCTAAGTAATTTTCATCGAGACAAAAAAAATTAACTCTCCTTAATAGTTCCTAAAAATTTATGTAGTAAATCATTGAGTTTTCCACGTCGCCAAAAAATAAGGACACAATTGTTGACTTTCTCCAACCATTTGCAATATTTTGCTCCCAAAACTAAAAACCTTGGCCCTCACAAAGATTTGTCGACACACCTCCCAAAAAAATAAGGAGCACAATTGTTGACTTTCTCTAACCATTTGCAATATTTTGCTCCCAAAAAATTAAAACTTTGGCATGGGATATGTTTCTGAAGATAGCAATAGCCCTATCAAGCTGTACTGATGCATCGTGCATGCATGGGCCATTTCAATTAAAACCTTGCGGCATTAGGGAGCGACACATATTGCAAATAAACAAGCTAGCAAAAGTTTTGCTGGGAAGAGCATATATATAATTATTGTAGGAAAGCATGTCCCATCCAGTGCAGTGCAAAGTGCATATATGAAATCAGGGAAAAGAAAAGACGCGCGGAAGGAGATGGCAAACGCAGAGAATAATTACTTTGGGCCGGCCTTGCTTGAAAAGGTGTTTTCTTAGACAACACTCTCTGTGAGGATGAAGCTAGGGAGACGAGATGTCACAAGTTCTTTTGCAGGGAAGCCATTAGTAGTGCGGCAGGCTACTCCATCTCCACTAATAAAATGCAATCAGATTCTTCACCTGCTACACCAACAAACCCATTCTCTGGATAGCACGAGAACAACATTTGATTTGTTTATTGATACTCCCAGCTTGAAAGTTGAAGCGATTGGAATTCAAAGCTTGAGAAGGACTCTCCCCAGCAGCTAGCTGAAAGATTGTTTTAGAGATAGATTACACCCAGCTTTTATGGAAAGCAAGAGTGGGGTACAATCACAGCTGTGCTGTGGAATGTGGATATATAGCAGCATCTATCCATCAAGTCCAAAGTAACAGATATCTGAAATAAAAGATCTAAAGCTAGCCTAAGTTTCTAAAATTTCGCCAATGTCAGATATGATAATGCTGGCCTCTTGACAGGAAGTTAGGAAGCCAACCATTCACACAATGCATGCACATGATATCCACTAGTCCTACTCCTAGCTGAGAAATGATTATATTGTCCATTCACATCTCGACCCATGTCAGGAGAATGAAGATGTGTTACCAACCGTTTCTATTTTCTAGTTCACCACATATATATTGTCGTAGCTGATAAAGTTTGTGTGCACGGATGGCTTTTAAATTTACCGAAAATCTCTCAAGCAAGAGAAACCCAATGCAATCATGACAAATAACCAGCTGATGAAGTTATTTCAGGAGAATTTTTAGCCCTGTTATTAGACCTACATTTCAGTTGAGAAGAGAAAACAAAAAACGTCAAACCTGACACAAGCTGTATCTTTCATCCGGTCCTCTTCTAGAGACGGACGGAAGGAAAAGGGTGGTCATCTTCCTCTGGCGTCCTTCCGTCGGTTAAGTTGGCGCTGATGTCCCTATTGGCCACCAACCGACCGGGCCAGGCATGAGATGAGAGTACAAGATGGTGGGTCACCGCCGGAGCTCATGAAATGAGCTAGGTCTCATCAGGACCGACCCTCCTCCCTCCTCCTCCTCCTCTGGTGTCGCCCCTTCCTTTCCTTCCAAGAACACGAGGTAGGTACCCCCATGCATCCATCGCCTCTGCTAGCTGCTAGTGCTAGCTTCCTGGTTCTATTCAGTTCATTCCAGCAGTTTTCTTTACAGTTTTTTCTTGGCCCTAGAAGGTCTAGCTTTTAGTTTGTTGATTCAGTGCATTGGTTTGTTGTTGTTGTTGCTTTTTTGGTTGTGTTTTGGGAGTTTCAAGGTTGCACAATACAAGTACACTACGTTGTGCAGATGAAATGTTTTGGCTGACTCATTAGGTGGGGATTGGGGAAACAGGGACGGTATCAGTACACTATTTAAACGATCGGTAACAAAAGTTATAAATACATATGACTCTTCTGTGTCTGTATATATAGTGGTAGACTGGTAGTAGCTTCAAGTCACTGACTTTTTGTTACTAGTTTATATAGAATCAGGTGATAGAACAGAAGAAGAGAGGTAACTCAGGCGCAGATTGTCAACTGTGATTTCTAGAAAATCATTTAATTTCTAGACGGTGAGCTTGTAACATGCTGCACAATAACTGTGTTTTACTGCTTATACAGTTTTACTTGTACATGTACTAGTGAAACTTAAGGATTGAAGGTTGTTCTTCCTGCTTTTCAATGAAATTGAAAAGGCAGTCTTGTGGTATTGGTTCAAAAAAAAATTATGGTTGTTCACTTCCTGATCCTATGAGACAGCAAGGGACAAGACAACTGCAACCTTCTTTAAGAACCAACAACCCTGACGCTAGATCAATATGTGTCTGTGTGCATCTGCTGATTGTTCTTACGAATTATATGTTCCCTGCTTGCATATATACCTTTATAATGAATTCCCTTCTCATCTAATCAGGCTCTAAAGGGAAGTTCAGTCTGACACTGACTTGAAGGCAACTGCTGTCAAAGTAATTCCTTTTATTTTGTATCTACAAGGATTTTATGTGAGGGTGGTTGAAACGTTTTGGCTTAGTTGTTAAGTTATAATAAAAAATGCCTTCCACTACAATGGATGCAAATGCAATCCAGAAGCTCTATGAGGTCTGTAAAGTATCGTTATCTGAGAAAGGGCCACTATCTTCTGAATCTCTCGACAATGTCCGTGCTGTATTAGGTAAGAACTGCCTTCAATTCCTTTTTGGTTCTGATGATGACATATATAATCTTTGGAACATCCAACCTAAAGGATGCAAAATCAATATGAACAAAGAAAAATGTGGTGTTGTTATTCTTTTTCTTACTATGGTCATATATAAATCTTTCTGGCAGACATGATTACCCCGGCAGATGTTGGCCTTGAGTGCGAAGCTGAAGCTGTGCGTGTTTGGAGGAGTCCACGGGCCCTGAGTAGGAAAAGAGTTTTTCATTCCAGCCCAGCGATCAGATATCGTCATATATACGAGTGCAAAAGCTTCTCAGTAAGCCCAATAAACAGATTTTGCATTTCCACCGCCAAATGCTGTATTTGGTTTTCATATTGCAGCATTGAAGTGTTTGTCAGATCTCCATCATTACTGTATTATTGCATACATATGACACTGATGTACGATTTACTCCCACATTATACCGGCCTGCAGATTGGAATATTTTGCATACCAGCATCATCCATCATCCCACTCCACAACCATCCTGGAATGACTGTACTCAGCAAAATTTTATATGGCACGGCGCATGTCAAATCATATGACTGGATTGATACAGCTGAATCTCTTAACTTATCAAAAGGTAGGATATTCTTAAACCGTGATGAATGTTTAATGATGAATCTCAATCAAGCACTGCATTTACCTGTCTCACTGTCTCAGTATCATGGTTTTTGATTGTTTGGATTTAAACCTGCATTAAACCCTCTGGTATATGTTTTCTACCAACTGACTGCACACTTTTCTTTTTTGTAATCACAGTGAGACCTGCCAAGGTTGTCAGAGACGGTGAAATGTCTGCGCCTTGTGGAGCGATGGTTCTTCATCCAGGAGAAGGCGGTGGGAACATCCACGCCCTGAAAGCCATCACTCCCTGCGCCATCCTGGACATCTTGACGCCCCCTTACTCTTCAGAGGATGGGAGGCACTGCTCCTACTTCCGGAGATGCCCAAGATCAGACCCATCGGGTTAGTTAGTTAGTTTCAGTTCAGATCTTGTCAGAATATATATATTGACACTGCAAGCTAGCTGCATCTGCATTCACTTCACTGATTGCATCAGATGCAGGTTATTCTTACAGCTTGCTGTCTTGCTGTTGTTTTTTCAGGCGTTTTATTGAACCGAACAAAGGGATCTGAGTTTGTGTGGCTGGAAGAATACCAGCCGCATGATAACTTTATCATTAGAAGGGACCTGTACGCGGGACCTGCTTTAAAGTTATGATGACAAGATCATGCTCCCAACAATAATTATATATGCTTCCCTTAATTAGCTTCTTAAGTTATCGATTGAGAAGCCTTTAGCTATGCAAAGCATTTCATTTCCCCTTTCCGCTTTGCACTTTTATTTATATTATAGACAGTTAATTATTCTGCGCGTACGGTCTGGTGTATGTATTTTAAGTCACTTAAGATAATGTTATTGTACATTTCATGATGTAATTCACTGACAGAATATTATTTATATAATTATGCGAAAAGGGAAAGGTATTTTTTAGCCTTCCTTTGGATACAGACCTCTCTCTTGGAATTCTTTTTTTTTAATTTTAAAAAAGAGTTTCCTTTGCTTTTACGAAAGCTGTAAAATTTACAAGGTATCAGGGTACTGCATGGGACACCAGATTACAAAACGGCATTTTAGGCCTTCATTACACACTGTCCTATTACAATTAAATTTCCCCAATGTCTGAGACAGGGCAGGTTGCTGGTTTGAAGCCTTCCATTCGTTCCATCCTGTCCAGGATGATCTCCCTGATCTCATCTACCCTTCTCCTTTGGCTTGAGTAGCACTGACCAGTTCTGCAAAAATAATAAAGCTGAAAAAAATCACATCAGAAGGGTTACTAGGAAAGATCTTCTCAATCGCCATCTTTTTGCGTCTGGTCCAAACAGCCCAGGCCATAGATGCAAAAAGAAAGCGTGATGTTGTTTGAGTTTGAGGGAGATGAGGCGTGCTGTGGATCCAATTAACCTTCCCATGAATTAAGGCAGACCTCGACACAGGATGAGAGGACCAATTGCATGCATGCCTCTCTCAGAATGCACCATGCAAATCTCGTTATAGGACAAGTGAAGAAAATGTGATCAATGTTTTCAGGCTTGCCACATAAACAACAAGTCACGTCTCCTTATTTCTAGCCCTTATTCTTTAGAACTGTTGCAGCTTGTAGTTTGTTGTTAAAGAGTGGCCACAGGAGCACTTTGATTTCCATAGGAATCCTACATTTCCAAATATATATGCTTCATGCTCCTGCATTTCTGCCAGCTTCAACAACTGCCCTGTACAATGATCTTGTCGAAAAGCAGTGTGATTTCTTCAACTCCACTTATTTCATCCTCTGTATTAGAATCCAAGATCATGTCTTCCACTTGTTCCATCAATTGCTGCCATGCATTCCTTTCACTCTCAATTAACAATCTTTCTGAAGTTAACCTGCCAAACCCCACCCTCTTCAAACCAATATGCACCACCATAGCCATCGCTCTATCTAATATTCTATACAGCTCAGGGTATAGTATAGGTCCTTTTAGAGGAGTATTACCCAGCCACACGTCCCGCCAAAAAAGGTTTTGCCACCATTCTCTCTTGGAATTACTGTGAGCAATGAACTTGAGGAAATAAATTTGGGGTTAGTAGTGACAGATTCAGTAAAGTTTGGGAGCTAGCCAGGTATGAGGCAGGCAACCACGAGAGAATCCGTGGGCGATTGCAGAAAACGATTGTGGCTAGCGTTGAGCACAACCGGAGAGGTTGGAACAATGTTCGGGAGAGTAAAACTTAAAGCCTTACACCATGTATGGGTTATACAATTTATAAAGACACGGAGTCCTAGTTCGGTAAGGCTTACAAGAGCAGCCTCCTAGAAGCGCTGCTAGACAGATGATTTTTATCGTCACCTATCATTTTTTTCAATTATTAAGAGATTTACAAAACACCTACTAAGTAGGACGGAGACCACTGAAGCTTTCGAATCGCATATAGAAATCTATTTTCAGAGATGATCCTCTTAAGCAAACCACTAATTAAAAAATACATTTATTTTTAGGGACAATTCACTTATTCAGTCTAGCCTAGAAATATCATATTTCTTAGGATGGTGATCTTAAGGAACTGCCTCACGAAAAACTATTTAGGGACGGTTTCCTTGGCGATGTGCCTCTAAAAATACTTAATATAAAGCCTTTTTCTACATACGAATGTACACCATACACTCCCAACCCACATGCCCCTCCATCTTTTTTTCGACAAAAGAAGAATTATATTAGATAATAGCTGAATACATCAACACGTTACGAGCACTCTGTATTACACAAATATCCAGAAACTAATTTTCATCTAAATTATACCCATGCTGTGAATAGATCCAGATCTTAAAACCAAACATGTACGACGTTTTGCAGTATTGATGACCGCACAGGCAAACACTCGGTAAAAGGCCTGAGAACAGATGCCCAACGAACGACAGCCAACATTCATGTAGACGGAGTTAAGAAATTTCTTCTTTCTGGTGTCTTTCTTCTTCTTCTTTCTGCCACCGAAGAATGAGGAAGGCTGATCTCAAACTTATTCTCCCTAGTCCTTCATTGTGGCCAGATCTAACCACAATAAAATGGAGAAGAGTCCGGAGAAAATTATTCTATGGTGGCGACATCATCTCCGTCTTGATGTCGCCGTCTGAAAATAAAAGTATACATGTTGTCATATCGGTGAGGATGCTGACGCCATAGTTATCGCCCCATCTTCAACAGAGCCGTCATGGAGAAAACGATTTCACTCTGCCCTCTCGCCGTCGCCGGAGAGGAGGAGTTAAATCCCCAAAATCAAGAAACTTGCATAGAGAGACCCTAACCCTAAGGACTTGATCTACTGGAAAAAACTTAATTAAAAACGATGGATCCCCACTCCCTCCGCCCTCCAGCGATATGCCAAAGGGGGAGGAAAGGGGGACCAGCGGTGGTGGAGGTGGATAGCGACGACGGCGGCGCTTCGAGTTGCGAGTCATGTCCTCTTCACATATCTTCCTGCGCCACCCATGCCCCTCCATCCTTGAGCTTGTGAAAGTACACAGTACACTCTCAACCCACAAAGCCCCCCATTCTTGAGCTCACTTGGAGGCGGAAAAATTGTACTAATACAGGAGGTTTTGGCCTTTTAATTCTTTGAAAGAATTGGCTTTAAGAGGTAAGATTATGTCATCTCTGTTATATTTTTAAAGTTGACTTATATATATTTAGCTCAATTGAGGTTATCATCTAGAGAGAGGTATGATGGTTAATTTTCCATTTGATACCAATTTGTGTTGTTTCCTTTTTTAGTTTAATCATATGGAGTACGCTCATATGATTCTATAGTTATTTTATCAAAATTTCTTGCTTCTTATAGAATTTATAGGATTTTTCTTATAATATACTAATGCAAGCAAAATTGCTAGTATTAGGATACATAGTTTTTGATGCTATCACGAAATTATAAGTTTGATAAGCCAAAGAGATTCAAAATCATGATAAAAGATGCTTTGAGTGGAGTTTCTAAAATTTCAAAAAGAGTATAATTTTCACAAAACCATAACTTTATAAACTATATATGATTTGTCGTATCTAAGCATCCAGCAACTTTGTAAATCAAAATACTCTGCATCCAAATAAGGCTTTAGCCGCGAATCCGCGATTCAGCCAAGGACGTCTCTGCAAAAACCCACACGCGCACCGGCGCACGTCGTCTCCTCTTCCTCGTCGAATCGCGCGCATCTCCGCTCCACAACCTTCTTGATTTTCTGAAGCTTGGGCGGGATCTCGTCTCGCCTCGCCTCGCCTCTGCCTCTCTCTATGGCGCCGCGGGGCCACCACCTGGCGGAGGTTTCCCTCCTCGCCTCCGCCTCGGCGGACCTCGCAGCCGCAGGCGCCGGCGAGAGGGAGGGGTGGCTGGACGACCCCGCCGTCCTCCCGTCGCTCGGGCCGCGCGCGCGCGCCCTCGCCGTGGCCAGCGCGGCGCGGTCCGTGCTCGTGATCGTCCCGGTAGCGGGAGGTGGAGGCGGCGGGGTCACGGTGAAGCCTGCGCTGGGGCCCGACGAGGGCCGAATCTCCGCCGTTGAATGGGTCCCGCTCGCCGGGGAGGACGACGCAGAGGGGGACGAGGGGGTCGCCGTGGCGGTCGGCACGGACGCTGGGTGGCTGCTGTTCTACTCGCTCGCCGGCGATCTACTGCACAAGCAGGTCGCTCATATGACCCCATCCATCTGAATCTCCGTGCATACAGCGTTCTGAGAAGATTTTCTGATTGTCGGTGCTATTTTTGATATGGCATTCTTATATTTTTTTTCAGAATATGAGGCTGTTTTTTCCGTTCCATTTTTTGCTATATCATGCCTGGGTGAAAAACTTCAATAATTATTCATGTGACAAAATACTCTTACTAGGATCACATAAGTTCCAAAGATATTCTTCAAATATGTGAGATTTTAGCAGTACATTTCCGAATGTAGTTTCAGTCTCCAGCTGGCTGGTGTAAACTGCCACGATAGTTTTGTTTCCCTGAGAAATTGGTTTCATTTACATTTATGCGTTTTTAGGTGATATATTAGAATGCACAATGAAGGCTTCCTAGTTCCTATGGTATTATTGAAATTATTATATTATAGGCACAAAGAAGCCATCTGTATAGATGATTTCACAGGCACTATTTCTTTTCTATTTTTCTTCTTTTTTTCTTTTATATACACGGTACACTTTTGTTAGGTTATTTGTAACCCGATGTGTCAGTACAACATAACTGTATGTTTTCTTCCATGATACTAAGAGTCCAAGACATCATTGTATAGGAAAACACGATGCTTTGTCAATTGATACAGTTTATTATGTAGGAAAAACATGCATTGTAGTGCAAACAGAAGATGCTCTGCTTAGATGCCTTACTTTTATTTGACTATGCTGTTTATCTCTAATCTTTAGCAAACAGGAATATTTCTTTTGTTTTTTTTTCCTCGATGGTAATAGTTGCAGTCCTTGAATTTGATTATTTCAGAGTATATATCCTGCAAAGATACTGAAACTCAACTTTCGTGAGAGGAAGGAGAACGCTTGGGAAGATTCAGGCTCTGATGAACTTTCTGCAGTGTTTCCTGGTGTTATCGCACGCTTTGATGGTGCTGACCTTCAGGTTTGTGCGAAACCCTCACCCTCTATCTCTGTATAAGAACCAGAGAATTTGGTGCTCAGTCACCAGTGATGGTCAGGATTTCTGTGCATGTTCAATGATAATAACTAATTTCTTGGTTTCTCACAGAGCATTCTTAAAAAAACATTTCAAGATGTGAAATCACGCCTGTGGAAAGATAAGTTTGAAGAGCAAGATGCTGAGGATGAGGAAACCTTTGGACGGATACCCTTCCAGATTTGGAATGTAAGCAAGTTCAGTTCATGTGCTGATGCTGCAATTGTTGGTCTGATGCCACCTCCCTTGTTAGAACTTCAGGTGACTTACTGGCGCATCATTCTTCTATTGTTGTCAGATATAACTGTTACATGAACTTATTATTATGCCTTTACCATTTGGTTTTATCATATCCTGATTCTCTTAAAAGCTACCTTTAGTGGAAGTTTTCTGAAGCCACGATTATATTGAATTCAGCTGCTTTTATATTGCTGGGCAGTCAAGTCAGCGCCACTACTGTGCCATCACAGTTGGAGAGGATGCTGTAGTTTCAGCATATAGGTGAGTTTCGCTACGCAATGGGTTTTGCATTTCTGGTTGAGGTGATCATGATACTAGCTGTGACTTCCATTATGAGTTCTATGGATATGGTGTGTCCAAGACATGATAGTGCCTGTATTATTCATGTGCAACTGTACTTTGTGTATTATGTTTCACAGTTCAAATTATATTGCAAGTTTGCAACAGAAAACTAGCTATGATAGCTTCCATTCAAATTTGAATTGCAATAAGTCCATACTATTGTTTCTCTAGATGTTGGCTTTGGAAAGTTAGCGGATGATGTTGCCATATTGTTAGTTTTACAAATCTTCTAACTTTTTGTTATTCTGTAGACTATCAGAAGATAGAAGCAGGTCAATTGTTGGAGCAATTTTGTCAAGAGGTGTAGCTGCAACATTTTCGACAATATCATCTTTGTCCAAAATACTATGGCGGAGTGAGCCATCACCACCTAAAAAGTCAAGGCCAAAGCCTCAATCCTTTGCAAAAAGTAATGGCCGAGTAAGTTTCAATATTCTTAAAAAATATACTGAAGTTTATGCCTAACTGTTACATAAACTGCAGCATCACCCCTCACCTGCTTGAAAGACTCCCCAAGGAAGGGAGAACGGCTTACACTCTCACCGAGTGGTACGCTGGCTGCTATAACTGATTCACTTGGGCGGATACTACTGCTGGACACCCATGCCCTTGTGGCTGTACGGTTATGGAAGGTAATCTCCTTAGTTAAATCTTATTTTATTCTTAATAATTGATCTAAAAGAAATAATGAACCACTGAGTAACATATAACTTCCAATAGTTAGACTACAGTGTTCTGGTGTGGTTTTTAGTCAGTGTCTTTTGGATTAGTTTCTTGTATTTATGTTTCATCTATCACCTTGTGAAATTTGAACTTAAAACCCAACAAAACAGCATGTATGAGAAAACAAAAAAGGCAAAGTTAGGGCGTACCCAGTGCAAAGAGCTCCCGCTTTGTGCGGGGTCTGGGGAAGGGTGTCAGTGGCAAGCCTTACCCTCGCTTGTGCAATGCGAGAAGACCGCGACTCGAACCCGGGACCTTCCGGTCACAGGTGGTAAGACTCTACCGCTTGCACCAGGCCCGCCCTTCTAAAAAAAGGCAAAGTTGGGATAGTAGTAGGGTTATTTGGATCGGTACCATTACAATTCTCAGAACTTTGAGATGTACCATTAAAATTCACCTATTTTGAAATTTACCATTATAATTCAATGTTTCACTAAGTTTTGCCATTTTTTACGTCTTCCAGTTGCTTGGGCCCACTAGCAGGTGTATGCGTACTGTTTGCTTTTCTGTATGGACGTATTTGCCCCCGTCCTGAAGTTGAAAGAGCCCTGCGCCCGTGGCCCCATCTCTCAATCTGTTCTCCTTCTCGCGCTCACTCTGTCTCTCACTTTCTCATCCTCCCAACGCGGCGACGGCGACGGCGGCGGAACCCTAACCCTAGCCGCCGGCGCCCTGGAGCCCGCGCCCGTGCCCGAGTCAACTGCCGCTGCCGCCCAACTCCACTGCCGCCCGCGCTCGACAGCTCGCCCACCAACCGACGCCGCAGAGCACGGAGGTATAGGAGGACGGCGCGGAGGTGAGCTATGACCATGCATGGAGGTGGAGGAGGACGACGACTGTGGCCGTGGGAGGTGGCCGACACGCACGGAGGGAGGAGGAGGATGGCGGATCTGGAGGTGGAGGCGACCTCGCCGGTGTGAATAGCGGATCTGGAGGTGGAGGCGACCTCACCAATGTAGAGATGGGGGGAGCATGACGAAGTGGAGGGTGGAGCCCGGGGCGGCGTCCGGTGTTACGGAGGTGAGGTGCAGGGTGGAGCCTGGGGCGGCGACGGTGGCGCTTCGATGGGGCTCCGCCGGGGCACGAGCCTGGCTGACTCCATCTTCTTCCTCAGCACCGGGTGCGTGTAGCCCATGGTGGACTCCATCTTCCCCAGCGCCGGGTGCGTGTAGCCCATGGCGGACTCCATTTTCTTCCCTAGCGCCGCAGATTCCATCTTCTTCCCCGGTGGTGGAGTGGCACCAGCGCCCGCTGTCGAGCTCAATTCTGGCCACCCTGCTGTTGCGGTGGAGCTCAATTCGGGCGCCGGTGGTGGAAGAGGAGGTGATTCAGGCGCTGCTCGCGTGGTGGAAGAGGAGGCGATTCGGGCACTGCTCGCGTGGTAGAGCTCGATTCGGGCGGTGGAAGAGGAGGTGAGCAGGCGGAGGTCGGCAGATCTGGCGCGGTGGCTGCAGCGCGCCGGCGCTATCGTGGTTGTCGGCCGTGGAAGAGGAGGTGAGCCTGGCAGTGGAAGAGGCGCTCGCGAGGAAGAGGAGGTGAGCGGACGAGGCGCGGGAGCTAGCCAAGCCTGGCTCCGCTAGAACGAGCGATACGTCCATACACAAAAGTGAACAGTACGCATACGCCTGCCAGTGGGCCCAAGCAGCTGAAAGACGTAAAAAATGGCAAAACTCAGTGAAACATTGAATTATAATGGTAAATCTCAAAATATGTGAATTTTAATGGTACATCTCAAAGTTCTGAGAATTGTAATGGTACCAATCCAAATAACCCGTAGTAAAATGGGCTTACCCCTTTTCAAATAGTATGAACTTGTCTGCCATGCTGGGATCAATCTTTTTTGTATTGCTGAGCGGTTACTGTCTTATAATAGTTGTAAATCGTGGTAGGATCAGGGAAATGCACATAGAAAATATTGTGGTACAAATGCTATTCTCACATCTGATCCAATTGAGCATGATTTGCAATAGATATTGTGAGTAGCAAACCATAGTAATCATGTGCAGTTCTCTGATCATGCCACTGTTGCAACCAATCTTTAAGTGGCTGTTAATGGTATTTGGATAATAAATTGCCATAAACACATGACTGTCAGATTTCAATTGTGTTGATAAATAAATTGTTATCAAATCCTTAAAAAAGGACTCAAGTGTAGCCACGGACTGATGTTTTAATCCACTTTCATTTTGCTTTGTGCCTAAACGGTTGAAATCCATTGCCTAGCGCTAGAGCCCACTATAGGTCATTTGGACCAGAACCTTGATAATGCAGAGTGTTTCCTTTTGCATATATCTCGAAACCTTTTGGGTTTTCATTTTTTTTTATTTTCTGCTATTTTACTGTACAATTTTTTAGGGCTATCGTGACGCTTCATGTGTATTCGTGGAAATGCTTCTGAACAAAGACGAGGCTTCGTCAAGATCGATGCACATAGAATACACAAAGAGTGACTATTGTTTGTGTTTAGCAATCCATGCCCCACGGAAAGGAATAATAGAGGTAAGTGTCATTGTTGAATGACATTCTGGGGGTGGTTTGATTTTCTGTTGGTATTTAGTCACTTAGAAGAATATGGAATAAATTACATATTTTCTTCTAAGGGTAGTTACTTTCTGGTGGAGCCTTATGTATTTTGGCCTTATGTATTGTCAGGTTTGGAAGATGCGGACTGGGTCACGCGTCCTAACCATCCCATGCCCCAAAGGAAGCAGAATTTTACAACCCTCAGCGAGGCTCTCAACACAGTCATTCTCATCTTCCTATTCCCCGCTGGAGGTTTACTTGTTCAATGGAGACTCTGGGCAATTGTCAGTTTTGAATAAGCACATTGGATGAATTATTTGTTCTTTTGTGTTGTATTAAATTGTTACTGCCAAGTGCTGTACAGAAATACTTGTTTTGTGATCGTGTTTACAATTTTGTTCATCAAGGAAAAAAAAAGGTGCGTGGGTCAGGATTAAACAAGCGGAGACGAAGCGGACACAGAAACAGAAACTGAGGAACCAGCAACGGGCAGATGAAAACCGGAAGCAGACATGAACGAGGGAGGGGAGGGATGAAAAATAGAAATTACGAGAGAAATTCTGGCATAGGTATAGATTTCCTTTTATATACCTCTCTTATTTCCAGCCCGTGGGAACTACCAAAATTTACCCTGCCCCTTATCTCTTCACCATGAGGCCCCGTTCGGTTGTCTCAGAACCGGCTATTCCGGACCCAGAAATCTTCCGCGGTAATACAAATTTGTGAAAGATCTGTGCGGCTAGGAATCATTTCCCTGCGACCGAACGGGGCCTGAACGGGAACGCAACTGAAGACCAACCAGACACTAAAGGTAGCTCACGTTTCTCCCTCGCTTGTCCTTGACCATAGCCGGGGCACCTGTGGGCGACCGGAACGGCCTGATCGGACATCCTTCTCTTTCCCATCCAATTGGTCGTTACATTTCTCTTTACCCCACATTGAACACTTTCAAGTACTCTATTCTTTAGCCAAATTCAATTGATCATGGAGGGTGGGGAGCAATAGTAGCCCTGGTCCGGTGATGAAGAAGTCAATTGGGACTAAGCATGGAAGGTGGAGCAGGAACAAGTGAGCAAATGAGTACCCTACGAAGGCCAAGAAGTTCTCCAGCAAAGAGGGATGTGAAGAAAAAGCTCACCCAATGAAGACAGAATTAAATGCTACTCTAACTCATGGAAGCTTTTATATGTTGTCAGGGAACATAAACTTGTTTGCTAGTCTAGTAATGCTTATTTGCCTCGATGATGCATGTATGTAAGAGCCTGTATGGATGCTGAACTGGATGGTCTGCAAAACTGTTCTGTTGCATTCGCTGTTCATTGTACATGCTGTTATTACCAATGCTTATTATACCGTTTCTGGAGAAATGGTCAAATCTCCCTGTTTGCTTGAACTTATTAGCTCATGGTATAATATTTTTCTCTCATAACAAATTAGCAAATAATACTTTTCAGCCTGGCTTATCAGCCAAACGAACAAGGAATGTTGCACATAGTTTACACTTGTGGCATTTTTATTGCATTATTGATTATCATCTCATTCTTTTGCACAGACCCATCCAGACGAGCCTCATCCACTCATTCACGGACCCATCCTCGTCCACTTATTCACAGACCCAGCCTGCGTCGCACACCTGCTCTGCACTGCGCACCCCCGCTCGTGGGACGACTCCGCTCACCAGCGCTGCCCACCATCGCGGGACGGACTCCGCTCGCCCGCGCCGCCCCCGCTCGTGAGACGAACTCTGCCTATGCCGCTCGCTGGCGCCGCCTACATCGCCAACCGTCTGGACTCGTGCCTCCCGCCGCGGTCGCGCTCCATCCGCATGCTACGGCCACTACCGAGGTCCGTGCCGCCAACCTCCGAGCTCTCCGTGGCATCAAGCTCCCCGCCAGCGTCGAGCTCCACAAGGACGAGCTCCATTCGTCCAAACAGTAAGGTGACATTATGCTGAAAGCACGTGTTGCAAGCGTATATTTCGAGTGTTTCAGTTGTTTTAGAGGTGTGTTGCAAGTGTTTCATATGGATGCTGTAAAAGTAAATCGGGATGTTGCATATGTTGCAGTAGTTGTACACTTATGTTGCAGACGTCTATCCCCACTCCCCAATGTTACATCTGTTTTTTCAGACGTATGTTGCAAGTGTGTTTATCTAGAAGTTGCATATGTTTTACGCATATGTTACAAATGTTTTATCTGGATGTTGTGTACGTGTTGTAAAGGTTTTCAAGTGTTTAATGTGTTTTTTACAAGTGTTTCAGACGCATGTTTCAAATGTTTCATCTGGATATTTCAATAGTAGATCGGGTGTTGTACATGTTGCAATGGCGCCGATGACTGGTGGATAGCAGCCTGCCGCAGGGCTTCAGCTCCTACCTCGCGCCTTCCTCGCACGGCGCACCTCACCCTCTCCTCTCCCTTCCCTCCCTTTCGTTCCCTCCATCTCGCCGTGGTAGTTCGAGCTTGGCAGGAAACCCTACCCAACGAGCACGCAAACGCCCGCGGAGGTGGGCCAATGGCGACACGATGCTCGCGTAGTGGCCCAGGAGCAAGCTGAGGTCCATGCCGTCCGCTCGCTACATGTGGGAAACAAGCAGCCACGAGCGTAAGGACGCGGGCGTCTGTACGGACGTCCGGGCATTAGTAAAGCCCCTTGCACAAAACTGAGAGACATTGGTTCACAAAATTGATTTATTGCATTGCTCTAGTTCATTGCATTTTACATGATCATTAGCCAATGCACAAATGTGCGTCTCCTGAACAACAGAATTCACAAAAAAAAAATTACATGAGAAAGCACACAACTCTAATTGGTATTTGCCATTACCAAACTTAGGTTTCACCAGTTTGCCATCCCACACAATTGGGATTCGCCAAATTTCCATTATCGAACTGGTGTCATGCTAGAATGCCATATGCACCTATTCTCTCCATTAATCATTTTTCCAATTTTCGCCCAAAGCATTCTAGCATCTGATGCCTTTTCACGACGATAGCGATGACCATCTGCTACATCAACAGAAGTTGCTTAGCACAAAGCATTCTAAGGGATACCCTAATATAAGCTGCATACTATAAAGCATACACGGTAAAGCGCAGTTGAAGTCCGAATTGCACATTTTGATATATAGACTTATCAGTTCTTGCATTGCATTGGCATACACAGGCATGAAAAACACGGTTGAAATCTGAACTGCAGATCCAGATATTGTAGAGTATTTTTTTCTTTTTTTCAAAAGGAAGGATATTGCAAACTATCAGCTCTCGCATTGCACAGTATACAATGAAAAACACAATTGGAATTTGAACTGCATTACTGTTTAAATTGACATGAAAAAAGACAACATATACAGGGTAAAAACTTAACTATAAGATTTGCTTAAGTTCAGGAACTGGCAGCAAGCCTAGACTTACCAACAATAGAACCTTAGTTGAGCATTATGTTTGAATCAACATCAATTTGCACCTAAAGTGGAACAAAGCATGCACTAGAAGCATACTAGCAGGTAGATTTAACTCATAAAAATTCACCACTAACAAACCTTTACAATTTTGGAAACATATCAAGTTCAAAGTACTTACATGCAATATTGTCAAACCATGTAATCGATCCTAGTCGCCATGGCACCGATCAGCCCGACTCGATTAATGGCAACTAATCATAGTGCATAGCTGATCACCATGACACTGATCAGCCCAACTAATCGCGATTAGTCAGTAACATTGCTTACATGGCGGTCCAGCTTATCAGTAAGTCCACCATGGCTGTGTATGCTCTCCCCAGAATCCTGAAAAGTACACACAGAAATCAGGATGAGCTTCTGCGAACGAAATATCTTCCCGACAGGTGATCTCAAACATAAAGCACCCTAAATGCTCCTCGAATCCAATCCACTAGCAAAAAACCCTCCAACTCGTACACGAAAACAAAGATTTCCCTGTATTTAATAGTTAAATACCGGCAATGTACAAATGTTAACAAACTGTGTACTGGCCTAGCTGACTTACTTCAATTGCCCAACTATCAGCAAACATGAGGTATTCACATGGAAGCATCTCCACTTGGCATCTGTCTTCCTAAATACACCTAGCGGAATAGAACGCATAAACTCTGTTGGAAATCTCATGGAACAACTAATTAGGTTCCCTCCTGTAGTTAAACACATCAGATGGTTGCTTCACATGCACACCCATCTCACCCAGCAGTGAAAGCATCACAGAATTCTGTTGATATGAAATATCATCTTCAGCAACATGACCAGGCTCACTTGATCTTACAAGGCTCATCCCCACATCTTTCTCCACTACTTTCTCCTTCATCACCTTCCTTACTTTTTCAACATCATCCCATCTTCCTTCCGCGGCATAAATGTTTGACAGAAGCACGTAGGAGCTGAACTCTGTTGGCTTCATTTCAATCAGCTTAGTTCCAATAAACTCTCCAAGTTTGGAGCTTTCCTGAGTTCGAGAGGCTGATATTAGGGCACCCCATAATGCAGGTGACACCTTTGCCTGCAAATTCTTGATGAGCTTCTCCGAGTCTCTGAGCAATCCAGCACGACCAAGGAGGTCCATCATACAGCCAAAGTGCTCAGCCTTGGGCTCAATATTGTAGAACCTGACCATCCTATCAAAACACCACCAGCCTTCAAGCACCAAGCCTCCATGAGCACAGGAGCTCAAGATGCAGATGAAAGTCGTCTCATTTGGCTGAGGCCCATTCTTCTCCATCTCCATGAACAACTCAAGGGCCTTCTCACTGTGCCCATGCAATCCATAGCCGATGATCATTGAGTTCCAGGATGCAACACTCTTTTCGGTCATCGAATCAAATATCTCCTTCGCTGTCCCCATCACCCCACACTTGGCATACATTGTCAGCATAGCAGTAAGAAGTAGTACGTCAGGAAGAAGTCTCTCCCACCTCTCACGAACCAAGCGATGCACCCACCTTCCCCTCTCAAGATCACCCAGGTTCCCACAGGCGGTCAAAATGCTCACAAATGTCTTCTCATTTGGTTTGCTTTCCCCCACAGCCATCATCGCATCGAACAGATTCAAACACTCACGCCAGTCCTTCACCTTTGCGTATAGCGCAAGAATGACATTCCATGACACCGTGCTCCTTCTTGGCATGCCATCGAAAACCATTCTTGCCATCTGAATGTCCCCAGTCTGGGCGTACCCATCCAGCATCGAATTCCATGACACAACATCCCTCACAGGCATTACATCAAACATTTTCTTGGCGTTCTCCATGTCCCCGCACTGAGTATACCCAGCAAGCATTGAGTTCCATGTAACCACGTCCCTCTCGGGCATTCCATCAAATAGCTCCCTGGCGTTGGCCATATCCCCCTCCGCCACGTACCCAGACAACATGGAATTGTACGTGAAGAGATCCCGCTCCGGCATTTCGTCGAACAGGCGCTGCGCCGCCGGGAGGAGGCCCATGCGGAGGCAGGAGCGGAGGAGGGTGTTCCAGGTCACGGTGTCGGGGCGGGGGATGTCGGCGAGGAGGCGGCGCGCGGAGGCCGTGGAGCCGTGGGAGAGGTAGAGAGAGAGGAGGGAGTTGGCGAGGCGGAGGTCAGAGGGGAGGTGGCCGGAGGACACGGCGAGGGCGTGGAGCGCGCAGGCGTCGGGGAGGGAGTGAGCACGGTGGTGCTTGGCGGAGGAGAGGAGCAGGAGCGTGAGGTGGTCGGGCGGGAGGAGGCGGAGGAGGGCCGGGAGGCGGCGGGCGGAGACGTGCGGGAGGAGGGAGTTGAGGAGGCGGGAGGCGAGCGCGGGGTAGGAGGACGAGAGCCCGGAGGTGAGGACCACTGCCATGGACTGGAGGAGCAGGCGGCGCGGCGTGGTCGGCCCAGCGGCGGCGCGGAGACGCGGCAGCAGGGCGGTGATCGCCGGCGGTGAGCGGCGGCGCGTGTGGCCCGGTGTTGGGGAAGGCATCGGAGGTTGTGGCGGGAATCGGAGCTGGGAATGTTTGTACTGTATTTGATACGCGAAATGAAACATCAGAGTGAACAAGAGCATGTCCACAATAACTGGGGTGCAGGCATTCAGTTATATAAAAAAAAAATCGGGTTGAATAATTTAGGTTTTAAGAAATTTGGGTTTCCAAATTTGTTATTCAAAATTTGTCTTGAGAAAATAGCATATGACATTCAATGCCTATAAGTTATTCAGCCATGAATAAAAAATGTAAACTATAATGAATGGCTGTGTAATCTATCATTATCTATGACAATGTAATATGGATGCCATAAAAACCAAGGTGGCCATATAGACTGGGCTATCAACACTATCAAAACATAGAAGATTAATTTGTGGCTACTCATTAATTTTTGCTATGTACCTCTTTGGTAGGGGGATATGGCTAATCTTAGGTGCGCCATGCCATGCTGACGGTGACAATGATGTATATACTTAGATCCCTGTGGTACAATCGAATTATAGACCAGGCTATCGACACTATCAAAACATAAAAGATTCGTGGCTACTTCATAGTTTGTGCTATTACCACTTTTTTGGGGGTGGGGTTGATATGGCTAATCTTAGATGCCATGCCACGGCGACGATGGCAATGATGTATATACATAGATTCTGGGTTACAATAGAATTATAATCAAGTTATCTTTATGAAGCGTGGACACAAGATTATTACAGGGCACCTGAAGGGCGCTTAGTATTACTAATATGTGTTCAATGGAGCCTCGAAATTAGTTCTCACAAGGCACAATAGAAAGAAAGATAAGTTATATGATTTTTCATAAAAAAATTAGAAACATTTGCCCATAAGTTTTGTAGACTCTATCATCATTGGCAATATATCTACTAGATCTATTATATTTTCTAAAGAATTAGCCACATATGTCATTATGAATATAAAATAAAGTAAACTCTACATATACATCAAAATTACACGCCTATGCTATTATAAAATATAATATAAAATAAACTCTAAGCATCTAAATTACCCACCTATATCATTAGGATAATCAAAATAGCCCATAGATATGTACCTAAATTACCCACCTATATCATTAAGATAATCAAAATATCCTCTCCTACATATTTCTAAATAATCAATATCTTCTATTAAACAAATAAATAACCATAAATGCGCCTATAATGTTTCTACATACTCACTTATACTACTACTGATGTAAAAAAGAACTAGCTCAAGGTAAACATACATGTTGCATGCCACCATGCGGAACAAGTATACTTTCATTCATGTATGAGCTATAAATATACTGCTTCCATCTGAAAGTATAAGGTGAAAGCTCTAGTTTGGTTTTGGTGAATTGATAAAACCCTATGTGCTAACCTAGTTTATCTAAGTGATCAATGAGATAGGTAGCACATTTCCAAGTGGTGAAGCAATGGTGAAGATCATGATGATGGTGTGGTGACCATAATGATCAAGTGCTTGGACTAGGAAAAGAAGAAAGAGAAAAACAAAAAGCTCAAGGCAAAGGTGAATTTCCATATGAGCTTTTTGGTTTGGTGATCGAGACACTTAGCGAGTGTGATCACATTTAGGATTGATAGCCATACTATTAAGAGGGGTGAAACTCGTATTGAAATGCGGTTATGAAAGTGTCACTAGATGCTCTAACTCATTGCATATGCATTTAGGATCTAGTGGAGAGTTAACACCCTTGAAAATATTTGTGAAAATATGATAACACACATGCACAAGGTGATACACTTGGTGGTTGGCATATTTGAGCAAGGGTGGAGAAGTTGGTGAAGTCAAGGGGGTGATTTTCACTGAGAAACAGTGACCGAACGCAGGTCACGTGGTGACCGGACTCGGAGGTGCTGCGTCCAGTCAATTATAAAATGAAGTTTGGCACGCTCGGCCTCTGTCTAGTGCATGACCGGACGCTGGGGTAAAAGGTGACCTGACTCGACGCTGGTGCGTCCGGTCACGCTGACGTATGAGGTTTGAGTGAGCATGGAGAAGACCTGACTCTGGGCGAGTCCGATCAGTGGAGATTGGACGCGTTAGGTCGGCGTTTAGGTGCTTGGGGAGCACTCTAGAAATGACCTAACACGCAGGCACCATGGTTGATCGGCGTGTTCGGTCGTGTGTTGCCAGGTGCAGGCAAGGCTGGCACTGACGCGTCCGATCTCGTGTTGGGCGCGGTCGGTCATCACTTAACCGCGAGGGCGCTGAGAATCGACCGTTGGGATCAGGTGGCTGACGTTGAATCCGGGGACACATGGACGAAGATCCATGACCGGACGCTGGGGGCCTACGCCCAGTCAGCATGACCTGTGTGTCCGGTCGCCCCGTGAAAGCTGAGGGCAGAGAGCCAACAGCTCTATTTCGAGGGCCCTCTATTTAAGCCCCATGGCCAGCTCAAGCCCGCCCTCTTGGCCATTGGCATTGACATAGCAACCTTGTGAGCTTAGCCAAAGCCCTCCCACTCATCTCCATTATTGATTCATCGTCTTTGTGAGATTGGGAGTGAATCCAAGTGCATTGCTTGAGTGATTGCATCTAGAGGCACTTGGTGTTCGTATTTCGCTGCGGGATTCGCTTGTTACTCTTGGTGGTTGCCGCCACCTAGATGGTTTGGAGCAGCGAGGATCGTCGAGCGGAGGTTGGTGATTATCTTCGGCTCTGATCATGGTGATTATGAGAGGTTCTTGGCCTTTCCCCGACAGAGAGCCAAAAGGTACTCTAGTGGATTGCTCATGGCTTGTGTGATTCTCATCTTGTGTTGGTTGTGCGGCACCCTATTGAGGGTTTGGCGTGTGATGCCAATTAGCGCATGAACCTCCAAATGAGTGAATCGTCACAACGAGGACTAGCTTGTCGGCAAGCAAGTGAACCTCGGTAAAAAATCTTGTGTCATCATTGTCCAAGGATTTCTTGATTGATTGTGATTGATTGGCTCTATCCTCGACTCGGCGGTATAATCATCACCATCCCCCCTTGTATTTACATTCCTAGTGTGTAAGCTAAGCTCTTTAGTGTAATTAGTTTTGAGAGCTAACTTGCGTCGGGTCTAGTGGTTAGTGAGGCTCTTTAGTTAGTCATTGAGAGCTCACTAACTTAGTATAGTGCCATAGCCATTGTGTAAATAGAGTCTATAGCAACTAGAATTATGGTAGGTGGCTTGCATTTTTAGTAGGCTAGCGCAACACTCGCTTCGCCGTTTATTTGACTAACCACATTGCTCAAGTGTTGTTGTAGAAATTTTTATAGGCTATTCACCCCTCCTCTAGCCATTAGGACCTTTCAAGTGGTATCGGAGCCATGGTCACCATGATTTGAGGTTTAACAACCTTCGGTGCCAAAATGGCTTAAATCAACAACACCAAGAAGCCACCCCAATTTGATGGCCCAAATTATCCATATTGGAAGTCAAAGATGACCACACATATCAAGTCAATCAATAAAAAGGTGTAGAAGGTGGTAGAAACCAAAATTGAGATTGCCGATCTAGAGAATCCCACCATATTGCAAGGCTAAGATGACAACATATATCAAGTCAATCAATAGGAAGGTTTGGAAAGTGGTGGAGACCAAGATTGAGATAGAAGATCCAGAGAATCCCACCATCGCCAAAGAAGTGCTTCTCCAAAACAATGACATTGCTCTAAGTGCTATTCATGATGTAATTGATGAGATAACATTTGAGAAAATCTAGAACATTGAGATGACTCATGAGGCTTGTAAGAAGTTAGAAGAATCATTCGAGGGCACCAAGGCAATAAAGGGTGCAAAGGCATACATTCTCAAGGAGAAATTTGCTAGCTTCAAGATGAAGGAAGATGAGAGTGTACCGGACATGTTCCATCGGATGGAAGTACTTGTCAATGATCTCAAAGCACTTGGTGAGAAGATGGAGGACAAAGACTTCTCTCATAAGTTGTTGAGATGCTTACCCGTAAGATTTGGCATGTTGGTCATCTTGCTAGTGAGGACCGGTTTGGACACAATGACACCAAACCAAATCTTGGGAGATATCATGACTGGTGATGCTTATAGAGATGACGATGAGAAGGAAGAAAAGAGGGAGAAGAAAGATGAGAAGAAGGATGACAAGAAGAAGAGTGTGGCATTCAAGGCCACATCATCCAAGGGCAAGGCAAAGCAAGAATCATCAAGTGAAGATGAAGACTTGAGCTTTGATGAGATGGATGATGAGAAGATGACTCTCTTTGTTAAGAGATTTGGCAAGTTCATGATGAAGAAGGGCTACCGTGCTAGAAGAAAGAAGTCTTCATCCAAGAACAATGAAGAGTCAAGAAGGTGCTTCAATTATGGAAGCAAGGATCATCTTGTTGCTCAATGCCCATACAATAGCGACAATGATGATGACAACAAGAAGAGCAAGAAGAAGGACAAGAAGGAAAAGAAAGAGAAGAATGACAAGATGACCATCAAGAATAAGAAGAAGGGTGGTTCATATGTGGTCACTTGGGATAGTGATGCTTCCTGAAGTGATGATAATGATAGTGATGATAACAAGACCACCAAGAAGAAGGCTCTTTCAAGCATTGCCATCAATGAGAAGCCTTCTCTCTTTGACTCTCCATCATGCTTCATGTCTAAGGCTACTAAGGTACAAACTTGTGATGATGGATGTGATGAGGAACATGATAATGAAAGTGAAAGTGAAAGTGACAATGATGATGAACCCACTATAGATGAACTAATTACCATGTTAGAAGATGCTAAAGAACATTTTGATATTAAGAGAAGGGAATGCAAAGACTTACGGAAGGAACTAAAAGCCCTTAAGCAAGCGTTTGATGAGCTCAATGCATCTCATGAGAGGCTAGAGGAAGCCCATGAGAAGCTTGGCAAGGCTCACAAGAAGCTTGAAAAAGCTCATTCATCTTTACTTAAAGAGCAAAATGAGAAGAAGCATGTTGTAACATGTGACAAAGGCTTAACTTGTGATATAATTGATGAATTATTCTATAAGCCTATCATTGTCGCTCCCACTAACCCTTCTTGTAGCACATCTACTTCTACCTCATCTAGTAGTGATGGTTTCACTTGTGATGCCTCACTAATGGTTGAGAATGAGACCCTCAAGAAGGAGGTCAATGAGCTCACTCGCGCCTTAGGCAAAGCCTATGGTGGTGAGGACCGCTTGCTTATGTGCTTGGGTAGCCAAAGAGCTTCTCTTTACAAAGAGAGATTGGGCTATACCCCCAAGAAAGGCAAGGCATCCTTTGCTCCTCACAAGACTAGTTTTGTGAAGAACAATGGTTGGTTTTGCACTAATTGCAAGCAAGTTGGTCATGTAGAGCAAAAATGCATGAACAAGAAGTCTTAAGCCAATGTATCCTCAATTAAGCTTGATTCTTTCTATGTGCTTACTAAGGGTGCAAATGGTGTGAAGGCTAAGTTCATTGGTGCACCATGGATGGACTTAAAGAAGAAAGACATTTGGGTTCCAAAGAGCTTGGTCACTAACCTTCAAGGACCCAAGCAAGTTTGGGTACCTAAAAAGAATTGATCTTCTTTTGTAGGTCAATTACAAAGCTAGAGGAAGGCATTGGGTTCTTGATAGTGGGTGCACTCAACACATGACCGGTGATGCAAGAATGTTCAACTCAATCAATACCAATGGCAATAATTATGATAGTATCACATTTGGTGACAATGGCAAAGGCAAGGTCAAAAGGCTTGGTAAGATTGCAATATCCAATGACATGAGCATATCCAATATGTTGCTAGTTGAGAGTTTGAACTTCAATTTGTTATCCGTGGATCAATTATGTGATCTTGAATTCAAATGCATATTTGGGGTAGATGATGTAGAGATCATAAGTGTAGATGGATCTAACTTGATCTTCAAAGGCATTAGATATGAGAATCTATACTTGGTTGATTTCAATGCTAGTGAAGCTCAATTGTCAACATATTTGTTCACTAAGTCTAGTATGGGTTGGTTATGGCATAGAAGGCTTGGTCATGTCAGAATGAAACAATTGAATAGATTGGTTAAGCATGACTTGGTTAGAGGCTTGAAAGATGTTGTATTTGATAAGGATAAGCTTTGTAGCTCTTATCAAGCCAGCAAACAAGTTGGAAACACCCATCCTAAGAAAAGTATGATGAGCACTAGTAAAGCATTTGAGTTGTTCCACATGGATTTGTTTGGGCCAACACAATACACTAGCATCGGTGGTAACAAATATGGCTTTATGATAGTGGATGACTACACTAGATACACATAGGTATTCTTTCTAGTGGACAAGAGTGATGTGTTTGCAATATTCAAATTATTTGTCAAGGGCATTCGCAATGAGTTTGAAAGAACCATCAAGAGAGTTAGAAGTGACAATGGTAGTGAGTTCAAGAATACAAGAATTGATGAGTTGTGTGATGATTTTGGAATTAGACATTAATTCTCGGCCAAATACACTCCACAATCAAATGGCTTTGTTGAGAGGAAGAATAGAACCTTGATTGACATGGCAAGATCAATGTTGAGTGAGTACAATATGAGTCAATATTTTTGGGCCGAAGCTATCAACACGGCTTGCTATTGTAGCAACCGCTTATATTGTCACCCATTGAAACAGAAGACACCATATGAGCTCTTGAATGGTAGAAAGCCCAACATTACATATTTTTGGATCTTTGGTTGCAAATGCTATATCTTGAAGAAAGGCACTAGATTAGGCAAGTTTGAGAAGAAGTGTGATGAAGGATTCCTACTTGGATACTCAACCACTAGCAAAGCATATAGAGTTTGGAATTTGGCAAGTGGTACTCTTGAAGAGGTTCATGATGTTGAATTTGATGAAACCAAGGGTTCCCAAGATGAGAATGAGAACTTAGAAGATGTTAGAGGCAATCAACTTTCAAATGCCATGAAGAACATGGATGTTGGTGACTTGAGGCCTAGGCAAGTGATTGATGAAGAAGATGATCAAGTGCAAGTGCTCTCTAACTCAAATGTGCAAGATGATACTAATCAAGCAAGTTCAAGTGGCTGTCATGACAATGTGCAAGATCAACAAGTGGCTAGTACATCATCCCAACCCAATGATCAAGCAAGTGCAAGCAATGTTCCTATTCTCCAACCAACCAATATTGCAAGAGATCATCCATTGGACACTATAATTGGAGATATCTCTAGAGGTGTACAAACAAGATCAAGATTGACTTTATTTTGTGAGCATTTCTCATTTGTGTCATCCATTGAACCTAAAAAGATAGATGAAGCATTGAAGGATATTGATTGGGTGAATGCAATGCATAAAGAATTGAACAACTTTACAAGAAATCAAGTATGAGAACTAGTTGAAAGACCAAAGAACCATAATGTGATGGGAACCAAATGGGTCTATAGAAACAAGCAAGATCAAGATGGGATAGTAGTAAGGAACAAAGCAAGATTGGTAGCACAAGGTTACACTCAAGTGGAAGGTCTTGACTTTGAAGAAACATATGCCCCGGTTGCTAGATTGGAAGCAATTAGAATCTTGCTAGCCTATGCTTGTGCTCACAACATCAAGCTCTATCAAATAGATGTCAAGAGTGCATTTATCAATGGCTATATCAATGAAGAAGTATATGTTGAGCAACCTCCTGGTTTTGAAGATGACAAGAAGCCCAACCATGTGTACAAGTTGAAGAAGGCATTATATGGCTTGAAGCAAGCACCTAGAGCATGGTATGAGAGATTGAGGGACTTCCTACTCTCTAAAGCGTTCATGATGGCAAGGTTGACACCACTCTTTTCACTAAGAAGATTGGCAAGGACTTGTTTGTGTTGCAAATATATGTTGATGACATCATATTTGGATCAACCAATCAAGACTTTTGTGAAGAGTTTGGGAAGATGATGGCTAATGAGTTTGAGATGTTCATGATTGGAGAGTTGAGTTATTTTCTTGGTCTTCAAATCAAGCAATTAAAGAATGGTACATTTGTAAGTCAAGGCAAGTACATCAAAGATATGCTCAAGAAGTTTGGCATGAGTGATAGCAAAGCCATTAGTACACCAATGTGAACAAATGTCAATTTGGATAGTGATGCAAGTGGCAATATGGTGGATCAAAAGTTGTATCGATTTATGATTGGAAGCCTACTCTATGTGACCACATCAAGGCTAGATGTCATGTTTAGTGTGTGCATGTGTGCAAGATTTCAAGCCTCACCAAGAGAAAGTCATTTGAAGGCTACAAAGAGAATATTGAGGTACTTGAAGCATACACAAAATGTTGGTTTGTGGTATCACAAAGGAGCAAAGTTTGAGCTAGTTGGTTACTCCGACTCGGATTATGTGGGATGCAAGGTTGAAAGGAAGAGCACCTCGGGCACATGTCAATTGTTGGAAACATCACTTATTTTACGGTCATCAAAGAAGCATAATAGTGTTGCATTATCAACCGCTGAAGCCGAATACATATCCGCTGATAGTTGTTGTGCACAAATACTTTGGATGAAGACCACCTTGAATGACTTTGAAATAAAGTTCAAGAAAGTGCCATTACTATATGACATTGAGAGTGCAATCAAGCTAACCAACAATCCAGTTCAACATGCAAGAACAAAGCACATTGATGTCCGCCACTATTTCATTAGAGGTCATCAACAAAAAGGGGATATTTGCATTGATAGTGTGGGCACCAAAGATCAACTTGTCGACATATTCACCAAGCCATTGGATAAGAAGAGGTTTTGCAAGCTAAGGAATGAGTTGAACATATTAGATTTCTTAAATATGTGTTGATGCATCCCCCACTTATATGACATGCATCTCCTTCAAGCAATCCAAGGTAAAAGTTGATTGGCATGCATACATCCTTTGCTAAGGACTTGTTTAGTGTATCTAGTCATTCCTCACATGTTATAGGCTCATTCATGAAAATCAAATGAATTTGATGCTTGTATGGTACCACTATTGCTTCTATGCTTGACTTGATCTAGTGGTAGCATATGACATGTTTGTGGGCTTATGAACCTAGTGTTTGATCTAGAAAATAAGCTATAAGTGTTTAACTCAACATGGTACAAGATAACCTATATTTGGAGATGTGAAGAAGCTTGTCCTTAGATCAAACCGAGTTAAATATCTTTGGCAAGTGTTCTAGATTGAACCAAATTTGGAAAAATGATCCTCACCCTATTGATTGGCATTGATAATGTTAACCTATCTAAAATTGAACATTTGTTGTCATTGATGACAAAGGGGGAGAGAAGCAAAGATATAAGTGACAGGGGGAGAAGTAATCACTAAGGGGGAGAAATATGATAAAATAAGGGGATCAATTAAAATTTGAGCACACAAGTAGGGGGAGCAAGCTCATAAACTTGATTGATGCATTTGAATGCGCATTTTCATATGTTTGCTTGCATGGCACAAGTTTTAAATTTCAATATCCATGCTTGTGTGGTGTATGCTATTTGTAGGATTGATTGATGAAATGAAAAACTAGCATACATAGGTTGAGTAACTAGACTTGTGTCTATATTGTTAAAACTAGACCCTTGCTTCTAATGTTGATCTCATAGGGTATTCTAGTTTTTGTGAATGTCTAGTTACTAATGGTGCTAAGGATGGTATACTAGTGCACTTCGATTGGTATCACGCTTCAAAGGTCCATCTCTTATACCTTAGCATCATTTGGTAGACATTGCCCTCCCACATATCCAATTCATGCATATGTGCAAGCTTCAATCCAAACTCTTAGCACATATCTAGGGGGAGCTAATGCTACCAATTAGAGTTCATGAAACTTGTCCATATCCTTTTACACATGGTAAAGATGCTTGGGCAAGTAACATGGATTCAAATGAATTTCAATTCATATCTTTGTGAAAGGGTTGTCATCAATTACCAAAAAGGGAGAGATTGAAAGCTCTAGTTTGATTTTGGTGAATTGATGAAACCCTATGTGCTAACCTAGTTTATCTAAGTGATCAATGAGATAGGCAGCTGCTGATACAAAAATGTGGCAATGTGATCAACACACAGCAAGCCGGAAGGCCAGAAGATCTGAGTGGAACAAGACCAAAGATCTGCTTGGCTTCAACACAGAACCAATCGATTCTGAAAACCTAGCGACATGCCAGTCAATTTGACCTGCAATTAACAAGGAGAGAAAATCTTATCAGTAATTTAAGGTGAAACATGTCGGTGTTGCACCAAACAGTTCCAAATGTATGGCTAGATAGCCGATTCATTGAGGTTATCAACTAAATAGTCGATATCCAGCGTATCCATGAAAAGAGTATAACATGCGAATAAATCGACTGTCTAATATAAATAAACCTACAAACTATTTGAATCTAATCTATTATCATCAATAGTGAGATTCAATTGGATCGATGCAGCTATGATAATGATTATAAACTAAAGCCAAAGAATCTATAAAACCATCTATATGTTGACAGATTCATGAAAACATGTTATATGTGTGAGGGTATAGGCAAATCGGCTAAAATAGTCGATGCAATTATAGCAAACAAACAGAGTACGTATTTTGATCATGAACAAGACCACTAATCGATAATTTCTAATCTAAAGTCTTACCAGTGAGGTTCGACCGGATTGATGCAGCTATGGTAGTGACATTAGATTAGATCTCATTAACTAATGAGTTTATTCAAGATTGAAATATGTCTTTGGATGCATACTATGTTTGACTGCAATAGAGATAAAACAACCGATCTAGCAGAATTAAGCCATCAATTATAAGATTTAAAGCATGACCAGATCAAAGGACGACCAATTAAGATGATATGATGCCGATCTATCTCTATTATAATCAGGTGATTTTGTTATAATTAATAAAAACATTAATTATGGCAAGATTGATAACTGGTGAATCAACCAAAAACAGCAAGAAAAATCTTACTAATCTTAGCAGATTCGATAACTAGTGATATTGCATTAAATAACAAGTTATTTAACACAAGATCAATAACTTTGATCTATATTGTGATTCGTAAAAGATCAATCAGCTGATGCATCCTTACAAACTATGATACAGATCGATAACTAACTTATATTATGGCTCATAAAAGCTCAATCAGCTGATGCAGCTTTATAAGCACAATACAAGTCGTGACGGTACTCACAAGCAAGCTGGAGATCGATTAGTCGATGCAGCCCTGTTTGCTGAAGAGCTCATCGAGATCTATAGTACTCCTACTCCTAATGCGATGGCGAAAGCCGGAAAGATTGTATTGATTGAATGTTCCTCCCTCTTTACAATAACCAGGGTCTAATATTTATACCTCGAACCTAAATATGAATCCTACTCAAATATGACTCATTACAATTCTTGGAATAAAAGAAAACTTCCTAATTTAATAATAACTTGGGCCCTAATTTTCCTTATTAGTAGAGTTCGACACATCTCCTTGGCGCCACTCAAGTATAGCCCATTGACGCCATCTGTTGATGTCATCCACAAAATAGCCGATTCTGACATTACATCTAAATCAGCTAATATCGATTCTCATCCAATCGATTCCTTGATGACATAATCTTGGAAGCTTTGAGTTCTCGCGTTCTTCTTCCCAAATTTTGGTGTAAACACATGCCCCCAATTTTGGGATAAAAATGATTTTATTCTAAAATTCCTATTCATCTGTTCCCCATGTCATAACTGCTCATTCCAAAATAAACGTATGGCTCCTGACTTCTCAGGCCAAAGTCCATATAATACCCAAACAGTATCATTTCCAATTTGCTCGGCCTTGCTTACTTGCCCCTTCTTTCTCGAACAAACTTCAACAGCCAAAGCTGCCATCGCCAAAGCCTTAACACTAGCAAATCCTATGCTCTACCAAGCTGCCGTTCAAGTAACCTTTCTTAGATTTAGATTCATTTTGGCTATAATGGCAACCAGCGATCATGTTTCTAAGGTATGCCTTCAAACTTCTGCCTTTCAAGTGTTAGCCGCTACTCTATATTTTCCTTTTTCTTAAATTCAACCCAATTGGTTTCTAGGAAATGAGGAGCAAAATTCTGATTCCATCAGCTGTTGTTCATAATGCCTATTATCTTGGACCCATGGGTGATCCTGATCCATCTGATTTCATCAATCAAGAAACCAACCGAATCCCCTTCAAACAATCTATAGTAGATTTATCTTCTTAGAACACCAAAACTCCCTTTAAAAACTGGCCTAAAATGGCTATGGGATGGAGGGATTGGTTCCACAGGGTATCAGAGAAAAAGGCTGGAGATTAGGAAATTTATGTCTTGAATCAATGCCTGACACTTTCACTGTCTAGAATGGAGAGGAATGACTCACTTTTGATTTCTACATCTTACTTTTGGTCCAACACTTTGAATGCTTTTGTTTTCGGTCACGGTCAAATGACTATCACTTTGGCCAATATTTACATGTTGACCGGCCTTAGAATAATAGGATCAATGTAACCCTATGATTTCTTAAGTGTTGGATCCAAGAAATTAGCCAAAATATCAGACTGCATAGGATGGGCAAGCTATATTCTGAACCATATTGGAGATGGATCGATTGTTGATGAAAGAGAACATGTACCTTTCCTGAATATGTGGCTGGAAAAATTCATCTTCTGTGGGTTATCTTGCGGACCAACTTATAATCAGAAATACATGGCAGAACATCTAGTAGTCGGTAATGAAATCCCCCTCGGAAAATATCTGCTGGGGTCTACTTATCACCTAATGCACCAAGTGTCCGTTAAATTGCTGAAAGATGAATCAGTGCATACCATCAGTGGCCCTTGGTGGTTAATATAATTATGGCTGAATCTGTACATGTATAAAATTGCAAGACCTAATCTCAAGAATCTGAGCTTCCCTTCTTCCAACTTTGCTAAAGATTACAAATAAAAAGAAGGAAGAACTCAACAGTGTATGAATTATGGTGAAGCTGCTTCAGCCATAACAATTGCTGTTGATGTAGGCCACCTTTTCAAGAAATTTTTCAAAGGGTTTGATGCAAACATCTTGACTTGGCTGCCTTATGATGAGGATGAAGACAATGAACTAGTTCTGCCAGTCAAATTTCGGTTTGAATCAGGTTGCTCAGATGAAACAGTTGCTGTAATTTTTAGTTGTATTATCAAACCCTATGTACCGCTAGCCAAATTTCGCTATGGCCACGGCAAAATGGCTACTGGTTCTTTTCTCCCAGATAACCTACCAACTTATGAACTCTATAATCCTTCTTTTGTGGCCCATCAATTCGGCCTTGGTCAACTACCTCCTCAGCTATTCTTTAGGAACACTCTGAAGCCAAGAGAAGGTATCAGTGAGATGATGGAAGCTTCTAGAGTTTTTCAAGTAGGATCAGACCTTCCTTCTTTTTGCCTGCATGAATGGACAAGAGCTACCTTCTCCTCAAATTTGTTTAACTCCTGGTAGCAAGAATGGCACTCTCATCTCTTCTGCGGTCCAATTCATCCTAACTATTAGCCCTAGATGAAGAATTTGCTTCTGATAGTGAGGTAATTTACTATTTTTGTTTTAGAAGGATTATCTAACAAGTTCTCCTATCAATTCATCTAACAAATTCTTTTGTAGGATACTGAATTTGATCCGCCAAACGTGGATAGGAAAGGGCATCCCATAGAATATTATCCACCATGTCTAGCCTCATGAATGGGATCAACTACACCCACTCTGAAAAAGTTAATGAAAACCCCAGCAGCCCCAACAATACTCACATATCAGTCTTCAAAATGCAAGGCAACCCAAGGTGTAACATAGAAAACCACCACTGGGAAGAGACTTCGCAGAATAAAATCATCAACTGCTTAGGTAACTTAACTTATATTCCCTCTTAAGATGATATCTAACTACTAATTCAATCTGTTTCGTGCAGCCATCGACTATTGCATCTCAATCTGCCTTGGGTGTTGAATTGTTATCCCAGGCATTTGAATCGGCGTCTACCAACCTCTCATCGGCTAATCCTCCCAAGGAGCCGATTACAACTAAAATACCCGATGCTTCTGATAGACCCAAAATAGCAGAAGATAAGAACCTCTTTACTTCACCTCCTGATGCTACCAAGGTATCTCCTCAAGCCTTTTAATCTTATGTAATCCTCATTCTTCTCTGATCAACCTCATTTATCAGATACCACCTGAGAAAACATCTGCACAAGAGCAAAGGTCTAACAATCCAACAGTTGAAGATGACCCTGTTGATGCTGATACCCAAACCATTGATTCTCTAACTCAACAAATAGTCGATGGTAAGAAATTCATATGCTCATTCTTGTCCTTCTATAACAAATATAAACCAAAAAACTTCTTGATGCCTGTAGACACTAGCATCAAAAGTCCAGAGCCAATTCAACCAAATGTTGAAAAAGATATTGGCCCATCATCGGCTATTCCTTCTCCTTAGCCAGAGTTTCTTCCAGAAAAGGTACTATGTTTTCCTCACCATTCATCTCATTGTCAATCCATCTACCATTTCTAATAAAACTCCTTTTGTCACATGTAGGCACTTAATTCTTCAGCTCTGAGCTACTCCTTCAACTTTGAAGAATACATAGATGAAAGGGAGATTAGCTCATCAACCATCTCTCCTCAAAAAATCTTATCAGACGAGACCAAAAATTGGCTAAGAGACATGCTACCATTGCTCGAAAGGAACATAGCCAATTTGGTCCAGGATACAGATCCAATGAGAAGAATCTTCTTAACCATTAAGAAGGATCTGCCCCAAATCTTGCTAAAGCCTTGATACCTTTGTCCAACATCGAAGATCAAGCTCCCAAGGTGAAAAAGGCTCAAAGAAACCTGACGAACCATGAAACTTTGATGGCTAACAAGAACTCTAACAAGTAGGAAGCCAAAGAATTAGCACAACTGATCAACAATCTAAAGAATTCCTCTTCCAAAATTGAACTAGAACTAAATCAGTTGAGAGTTAGGTGTGCTGAACTTGATAAGAACTAGAAAGTATGAAGGCCACCATCAAATGTCATGAGTCCATCTTGACTCAGATCCCCAATGCTATCAAATAGAAGAAGCAAGAAATGCTGACCAAGGTCAAAGAAGGCAAAGCTATTCACAGCAGTCTTGAGAGCATTCCCGGATCAGCCGAAGAAGATAAACAACAGATTGTAAAAGTTGATGCTATTCGGCTAAAAGCACTATGAGCAATCCATGATGTTCTTAACTTGTAATTTACATTCTAGTAACTATAGCACATAAACCTGATGATAACTATATTTTTGGTTCGGCTAGAAAAGTCAATTTAAATTAGCCGATTACCGATTTTTGACTTCATTCTGACTTAACTGAATCTAAAAATGACTCTTATCACAAAACCCTTCAAATTCTTTCTTAGTCATCAATGCCATGTTCCCCTCGGTATTAGTGAAGCGACGCTTCCCCTTCTATTAATTGGGGTTACTTTCATACGTTCCAAAATATCTACCATCTCGCCTTCGTGGCTATAAATACTAGCCAAGGGCTTCGGCCTCAAACACATCTACATTTGCAACTGCTCTCATTCTCCTATGTCCTTCCACCTTCACAGACCCTATAGCAGCTTCCTCTTCTCCTCCCCTCAAGATCTAAACTAGCACCCATGGTCGGTGAAGATAACCGCGACAAGCATGCAGCGGAAGACCACCGGAGGAGGAGATGCCGATGAGCCAGCGGCTCCACCACATGAGGTAGGACCAAATGACTCTTGCTCCTATCAACAGATCACCTTTTGACGTGTCTGCAGGTTTGTCTTGAACAACATGCATCCTCCTCCTCCTTCTAGGGCCGGTGAGCCCTCCAATGCTGAGTCTACTGCTGCCCCCGCGCTAGACTCATCGTCGAACTCCTCTGACCCCTACAACGACGACGACACTCGATGCTTCCTCCAAGAATAGAGGGTGGCCAAGGACTATTACTGCGATGCAACTCTAGATAACGGTCAGCTTGAGATCTGCCTCGAGGCCTCTCAAGCCACCCTCCTCGCCGCTAAGGAAGAAACCAACGCTGCCCAGGCACGGTTGGCTGAGTCCGACACCATGGTGGCAGGTAAGATGGATTCCAAGAAAACCTATGTTCTTATTTTCTCTACCTTTGTCTTTGATAATTTCTTTGTTTCTGTGATTGCCAGCCTTGACGGTGCAGTTGGAGAACATCCAACTGGCGGCAAACGCGGCTACGGTGGCCGTCAACACCCACGGCCCCTTACTCAACAACCGCCTGCACGACGTCCTAGTGCGCATCTAGGAGATCACCCTCCATGGCGTCCGTTGCGGCATGGTAGTAGCCTTGGCCACAGCGTAGGTCCAGACCGGGCATGAGCTCCGCACCATGGAGCTGGGCTTCTTGATGGCCGATGATCCCAACATGCACGAGGACTTGATCGAGGACTTCGACGATACAGCTGCAGCCATCGTGGACATTACATCCACCCAGGATGTAATCAATAAAGTTTTTGATTAGTTTGTACTAGGAACAAACTATCAATGAATAAAATTCCTGCTTCTATTTATGAATGTGTTTCAGAATCTGCTAAAATATAAATCTGATTATCTTTATGTGTGTTTTTGCTCTATAGGCGATACATATCGTATCGGCTTTTCCCCTTAGGGCTGATTTTTGAACTAAAGGCGATACCCTCCTAGTACCGACAATTAGAGCCAACGACTAAACAAATCGGCTATCAAGTATTAATCCAAACACTAGGATAATACTTCTTTAGGAATTTTCCATTGATTTCTCTATCAAACTCCTCTTCGCCTTTTAGCGTTTCCAAAATATAAGCATTGCCAGGCGCACATCGTTTAATCCGATAAGGACCTTCCCAATTAGGCGACCATTTGCCAAACCTGTTGTCTTTAGATCCAATCGGCAACCTTACTTGCTAAACTAATTCTCCTTCGCAAAACTATTTGCTTTTGACCTTTTTATTATAATGCCTTGCAACCCTCAATTTATTGGCCTCGATATTTTCAAGAGCGCGTAGCCGATGACAACTTAAGTCCTCCAAATCATCCATCATAAGGTTTTTATAGACTTCGGCTGTCAAATCATTTTGCAATGTAACATGTCTTGATCCAATTTGAATCTCCCAAGGAAGAACTGCATTATGCCCATATACTAACTCATAAGGTGATGATTTAATCGATCCATGGCAAGCCATCCTATATGCCCATAATGCTTCATTAAGTGTCAGGTACCACTTCCTTGGTTGCTCTTCAATTTTCTTCTTAATCAACTTAATTAAAATTTGATTGGATGCCTCTGCCTGACCATTAGCTTGAGCATAATAAGG